>NC_041387.1:28605767-28608755 GCF_002162155.2 Triticum dicoccoides
CCGCAATGCTCACTATTTGTCCAATCGATCGGCTTCAGTTACAGAAGTAGTGAAGGAATCGCTCGATCGGGTTTAGAAACGCGTAGCCTGCAGTACAATTGCTCGGGTTTAGTTAGAGCCCAACGCCTCGCTCGGGTTCAGTTAGAGCGAACGCCTCGCACACACGCGCGTACGTGTACGAGAGAAACACGCATCGCTCGGCCCCCGACCTCCCACCGTAACCGGGAACTTCCCGAAATTTTCCTTGCCCTCGCTTCTACCATGGTTTTTTCCGTCATGGACGGCCCAAAGAATGTCATGCAGCTGCGTCTCCGGCCCGCCCAGGACTAAAATCCCATTTTCTATCATGATTTTTTGTCATAGAAGTAGGATCCCAGCACATCTATGATGATACCGGGTTTTGTCACAATTATCGTCATAGAAGTGTCATATGTATGACAGAAAAAAAATTTGTTCAACCCAAAATGTCACGGATGTATCTTTTTTTGTAGTGACTGGTTGTGCCTAAACCACAAGAGCCGTTGTTGCTGTATCTAGCGACAATGAATCAAGTGGTCAGCGTCGCACTAGTGGCGCAGAGGGAGATCGACGAAGGGGCAGTACCAACGGCTGGGTTGGCGGATGGCGAGCTAGAGCTCCCCCCGGCAGGGCCTGGTCCCAGCAAGGCGAGGCCCCTGGTAGGGTTTGACGCCGGTGAGACACGGCCCATGCAACCAAATGAAGTGGTGCAGAAGAAGAAGATGATGCAACACCCAGTTTACTTTGTCATCTCTCTCTTGCAGGGGGCTAGGTCAAGGTACTCCGGTGTGCAGAAATTGCTCTTCGGCCTCCTTATGGCCTCGAGGAAGCTGCATCATTACTTCCAAGTGCACGAGATCACTATCGTCACCCACCTCCTGTTGTAATAGATACTGCATAACCCGTACGCAATGGGGAGGATCGTGGAATGGGCCTTGGAGCTGTCGAGCTTTAGTTTGAAGTTTGAAAGTACCTCGACGACCCATAGCAGAGTCTTGGCAAAGTTCATTGCAGAGTGGACCTCGACACCCGACGAAGAGATCCAGGAGACCACTCTTCCCGGCAAGGAATCAAGTCACAACTGGATTATGTACTTTGACAGGGCTTTCTTGCTGCAAGGCGTCGGTGCTGGTGTGCTGCTCGTCGCACTCACCGGAGAGCACCTCAAGTATGTAATCCAGATGCACTTTCCCAGGGAGGTGTCGACGAACAACACTGCTGAATACAAGGGGTTGCTTGCCGGTCTCAGGATCGCGGTAGACCTCGGGATCAAGAAGCTCAGCGTTAGGGGTGATTCATAGGTTGTCGTCAGGCAGGTCAACAAGGATTACCAAAGCCCGTTGATGGAAGCCTACATGGATGAGGTGAGGAATCTAGAGGAGCGTTTTGACGAGATATAGGCGGAGCATGTTCCCCGAGTGGAGAACGACATTGCTGACTACCTGTCGAAGCGCGCTGCCTTCAAACTACGCGTGGAACCAGGTACTTTTGTGCTTCGGTTAACTCAACCATCCGTCGAACCATCGGCAGAATAGAACAAGCGGAGGAAATTAGGCCCCAGCAAGTAGTTTCCCACCGAGCTCCCAGGGGCTGCTGACAAAGTTGTTGCCGTGGACGCTAAGCCTGTCGTGGGGAAACCGACTCTGACAGGGCGTCAAGCCCTGGCCGTAGAGACATCCGCTCCCATGGTAGAGGAAATGCCTTTAGTCCTTGTCGTCGAGCTCCAGGCTCCGGCATGGGCACAACATACAGTTCGATTCCGCCAAACAGGGGAGGTTCCTAAGAAAATAGGAAGAAGTGGAGAAAGTAGCCCATCGGTCAGCCATGTACCAGTTCGTTGACAATGTTCTGTATAGAAAAAGACCAAACGGTGTGAAATTGAAGTGCATCCCCCGGGAGGAAGGACTGGAGCTAGTGACAGAGATACATGGAGGCATATGTGGCTCCCACATAGGGTCGAGGGCCCTTGTCGGCAAGGTTTCTTCTAGCCCACTTCCCTCTAGGACGCAGTGGCACTACTAACCAAGTGTGAAGCGTGTTAATTTCATTCAAAGAAGCTTCATCAACCATCTCAAGCCGTTCAAACAATCCCTCTCTCCTGGCCATTCTCGCTCTGGGGGCTCGACACACTGGGCCCTTTCCCCCGCGTTGTCGGGGGCTTTGAGTACTTGTATATTGCAATCGACAAGTTCACAAAGTGGCCGGAGGTGGAAGCAGTGAGGAAGGTGATAGCAAAGTCAGCCATCAAATTCTTCAAGGGGCTGGTCTGCCATTTTGGTGTGCCAAACAGAGTCATCACCAACAACGACACACAGTTCACAAGCCACACCTTCACGCAGTACATCCAAGACCTCGGCAACAAGGTCTATTTCGCTTCCGTGGCACACCCACGGAGCAACGGCCAGGCGGAGAGGGAAAATGCTGAAGTACTGCGAGGCCTGAGGACAAAGACTTTTGACAGGCTGCACAAGAGCGAAAGGCGCTAGATTGATGAGTTGCCGGCAGTTCTTTGGTCGATCAGAACGACGCCAAATTGAGCCACCGGCCAGACACCCTTTGCCCTAGTATATGGGGCTGAGGCAGTTCTCCCCACAGAACTCACATAAGGGTCACCTCGAGTGCTCGCTTATGATGAGCTTGAGCAAGAGCAATTGTGGCAAGATGATGCAACGCTCCTTGAGGAAGATCGTCTTTGGGTGGCTGTGAGAGCAGCACGCTACCAGCAAGCCTTGCGCCGCTACCATAGCCGCAAGGTTCATGCCCGAAGCTTTGAGGAAGGCAACCTTGTTCTTCGGCACGTTCAATCAGCCAAGAATTTCAACAAGTTGATGCCAAAGTGGAAAGGCCCTTATCAGGTAATAAGAGTCATCAGGCCCGGCGCAGTCCGCCTGGAGACCGAAGATGCCATTCTAGTGAGGAACTCCTGGAACATCGAGTATCTTCGCAAGTTTTACCCATAAGGCGCGGTTG
>NC_041387.1:28609012-28665882 GCF_002162155.2 Triticum dicoccoides
TATACAAGCCTTGCCGGCAAGGCATGTAACCCTTTGTACAAAGCCAGGCGCAGACCCTGAGCATAAATAAATGAAGCGCTGGCGCCCTAAGTTATAGCATGCATGCTAGGTTGAGTCTCTCCCCCAGTTAGGGTCGATAGTGCTTAGCGGCGGCTAACCCCTAGCATAGAGGTTGAGTGTGCGTCTCTCTGTTCCTTTCCGTCCTCAATGGTTCGCAGGGTACATGGACATTTCTGCTGAGCTATTTGGAAGAAAGAGAATGAGTCGGCGCTCCGGTCCCGGCAAGCGAAGGTTGCCAGGGGCTGCGGACACAAGGGTCCAACCACGGCAAGCCAAGGTTGCCAGGGGGCTGCAGATTCAGATAAGTCCTCATCCCCTTTTGTGCATTTCTGTATGGAATTGGGACGTCTGAAACCTCGTTTTATTCCCAGACCACCATGCTCCCCTTTTCCTGTACCCAATCCCTGGGTCAGAACTTTGTTGTAGTCGCGGTGGCAAGGAAGCAAACGAGGGGCCTAACCCTACTTCGCTCCTGCCTCGACCAAGAGCGTGAGTATGGTCGAATGAAGTAAGGGGACGACAAGGCCTATTGCTGGGCAACAATGTTTATCTTAAAAAGAACAAGGATTCATTCCTTGGCATGAGTTTCACTCACGCACAAAGAACCCGGCAAGCACCCTTTTTCATTAATACGTCCCATACAGGTACAGTTCAGACGGAATGTAAACATGATAAAGGGGATTACAAGTTTTAAATTTAACTAAGGCCGTTGAGGGAGTCCTGGATTAGGGGGTCCTCAGGCAGCCGGACTGTAGGACTATGCTTATACAAGATTGAAGACTTCGTCCCGTGTCCGGGTGGGACTCTCCTTTGCGTGGAAGGCAAGCTTGGAAATTCAGATATGTAGATTTCCTTCTCTGTAACTAACTCTGTGTAACCCTAGCCCCCTTCGGTATCTATATAAACTGGAGGGTTTAGTCCGTAGGACAAGAACAATCATAATCATAGGCTAGCTTCTAGGGTTTAGCCTGTACGATCTCGTGGTAGATCAACTCTTGTAATACTCATATCATCAAGATCAATCAAGCAGGAAGTAGGGTATTACCTCCATAGAGAGGGCCCGAACCTGGGTAAACATCGTGTCCCCCGCCTCCTGTTACCATTAGCCTTAGACGCACAGTTCGGGACCCCCTACCCGAGATCCGCCAGTTTTGACACCGACATTGGTGCTATCATTGAGAGTTCCACTGTGTCGTCACCGTAGGGCTTGATGGCTCCTTCAATCATCTACAATGATGCGGTCCAGGGTGAGGTTTTCCTTCCCGGACAGATCTTCGTATTAGGCGGCTTCGCACTGCGGGCCAACTCGCTTGGCCATGTGGAGCAGATCGATAGCTACGCCCCTGGCCATCAGGTCAGGTTTGGAAGCCTGAACTACACTGCCGACATGCATGGAGACTTGATCTTTGACAGATTCGAGCCCGTGACAGGTGCACCCTACAGCCGCGATGAGCGTGACCTAGGTATGCCATCGGATGGTATTCAGGAGACCCCACCTGCAGCTGCCCTGGATTTAGATCCAGTGCAGATCGTGCCATCTGAGGATGGGAGGATGGATCCCTCCATGGAAGCCGCACACCTAACGGCGATAGAGCCGAACATATATTTCACTTCCAATGAGGTTTGTGTCATCGGACCCTCGGATTCGTCTCCGGCCATTGGCTCCGAACCGCGTGTATCCGCACCCATCGGGTCTAACTGGGTGCCAATCATGGAGTTTAGCTCCGCGGATATCTTCCAGCACTCGCCCTTGGGCGACATGCTAAACTCATTAAAATCTCTCTCCTTGTCAGGAAATTCTTGGCCGAACTATGTCCGGCTTGAGTGGGAAGCGGACGACGAAGGAACTCGTTACCTACCCACCACCCACTTAATAGCCACTGTCGACGAATTAACTGACATGCTTGATTTCGGCTCCGAAGACATCAAAGGTATGGATGATGATGCCCAAGAAGAACGGGAACCACTGCCCCCAGGGCGCCAGACAACCACCTCATCATATGACATTTATATGGTGGACACACCCAAAGAAAGCAATGGCGAGGATCAAAAGGATACAACGGAGGATAATCCTCTTGAAAAGCAAACAAAGCACCGACATCAGTAGCGCCGCTCTAAACACCGCCATAGCAAAAATAGCGATGCCGGCACAAGAAAGAATAACACCCCGGACGATGCTAAAGATAACGACGACCCGATAGATCTAGCGATAGAGAAGGACGAGCAAGGGGACGACAAACACAGTCCGGGGCTGCTGTCTGAACGCACCGATGCCGAAGACAAAACTTATAAACCTGTCTCCGGAGAGGAGGATAGTCCGGACGACGATGCACGCATCATCCCGGAAAAACACTTGGAACAAGAGCACCTCCACAAGAGACTTATTGCCACCGCGAGGAGCTTGAAGAAGCAGAAGCAACAGCTTAAAGCCGTGCAAGAAATGCTCAACCACAGATGGAACGAAGTGCTCGACACTGATGAAATATACGGCGGTGATCGCTAGACAAAGAGCTACCCAAAACGTAAGATGCTACCCGAATTCGATGATGAGGCTATCGTGCCCATTTTGCCGAAAAACAATGCGGCCGATCTGCTGGATCGACCACCCCGTGGCCGAGACAAAGCGTCTAATGATGCCGCACACAAGTTAGCACACGATCTACGTGAGCACCTCTACAAAAAAGCTGGTATGACCAGGTCCATCTATGGATCTAGGAAGCGTGTTCCTATGCAGGATCACGGCCACCAAACTAACTATACTGATCGACTACCAGCTCGGAATCAATACCGAACACTACAGCCGTTGGACCCACACCACGACACATCCAAGTACAGGGGCGCCGCGCACCTCCTGTGCTTCACCGATGAGGTGTTGGATCATGAATTCCCAAAGGGGTTTAAACCCATAAACATCGAGGCATACGACGGAACGACAGACCCTGCAGTCTGGATTGAGGACGTTATTATTTACATCCATATGGCTCGCACCATCAAATACCTGCCCCTCAAGTTGAAAGGACCAGCTCGGTAACGGTTGAAAAGCCTCCCTGAAAATTCCATTGGAAGTTGGGAGGAACTCGAGGACACTTTCAGGGCTAATTTTCAAGGGACCTATGTCCGACCTCCGGATGCACACGATTTAAGTCACATAATTCAACTACCCGGAGAGTCAGCCCGTAAGCTTTGGTACAGATTTCTCACCAAGAAGAACCAAATCGTCGACTGTCCGGATGCCGAAGCCCTAGCAGCTTTCTAACACAGTGTCCGGGACGAATGGCTTGCCAGACACCTCGGCCAGGAAAAGCCAAGGACAATGGAAACCCTAACAACTCTTATGGCCCGCTTTTGCACGGGCGAGGACAGTTGGTTGGCCCGCAGCGGCACCAGCGATCCAGGCACATCCGAAATCTGGGATGGCAATGGAAAACCGCGACGCAATAAAAACAAGCGTCGAGATAATAAAGACAACCCAGATAATACAGCGGTAAACGCTGGATTCAGGGGCTCTAGACCCGGTCAATGGAAAAAGCCATTTAAAGGCAGCAGAGATGGTCCGTCCAGCCTAAATTAAATTCTAGACAGGTCCTATCAGATTCATGGCACCTCCGACAAACCTGCGAATCACACCAACAGAGAATGCTGGGTCTTCAAGCAGGCCGGCAAGCTAAACGCCGAACACAAAGGGATGGAGCCACCAAGTGAAGATGAGGACAAACGTCGCTAGCCGAACACTGGGGGACATAATTTTTTTCCACCGAAGGTCAAAACAGTGAACATGATTTACGCCACCCACAAACCAAAGAGGAAGCGCAGACGCGCACTCCGAGACGTATATGCTGTAGAGCCCGTTGCCCCCAAATTCAACCCATGGTCGGCCTGCCCGATCACTTTTGATCAGAGGGATCATTCGACTAGTATCCGGCATGGAGGTTTAGCTGCCTTGGTGCTCGACCCAATAATCAACGAATACCATCTCACCCGAGTCCTTATGGATGGCGGTAGTAGTCTTAATCTGATATATCAGGACATTGTCTGCAAGATGGGGATAGACCCCTCAAGAATCATCCAAAGCAGTACTACCTTTAAAGGAGTAATACCAGGCATAGAGGCCCACTGCACGGGCTCTTTAACATTAGAGGTTGTATTCGGTTCTCCCGACAACTTTCGAAGCGAAGAACTAATCTTCGACATTGCTCCGTTCCGAAGCGGCTATCATGCACTACTCGGAAAAACGGTCTTTGCTCATTTCAATGCAGTACCGCATTACGCTTATCTCAAACTTAAGATGCTCGGTCCACGTGGCGTCATCACAATTAACGGAAACACAGAGCGTTCTCTTCGTGCGGAAGATTACATGACGGCTCTAGCAGCCAAACCACTGAACGGCCTCTCCAACCCGAGTAACGCCTTGGTCTTCGAGACCACGGACACGGCTAGACGTGTTCGGCGCACACCTAGTTGAAGCATCCCAGATAAACCTAAGCTTGATTAACGGCTATGCCCCCATATGTGATGCTGGGGGCTTCCCGCATGTAAAAGGTCCATAGTTCGGCTCGACCCTATTTACACTAAAGAGATCGAATTTTCATGGTTCATTAAGATAAACCGACTCTACACTCGGTCATACCAGATTCTTTCACATAGGTTTTTCTTTTTACAGATGACCATCGTGCTATACCCTTCAAAGATACGGCACAATAGAGACAAAGGCGCAGACGTCTAGTAGGGCCCCGTCCAAAGGTTTCTTTTTAGATTAAGACCTGGTGTAAACCTTTTTTATTGTCTCTTGTTACCTCTCACCCTCCTGGCACTTAAAATGACTAAGAGGGATACCAACGTTACCGGTGAGCTTATGATTCGCCATTCTAAAATAGTTGTTATAGAGACAGCAACCAGTGTGTTTTTGAGATCTATGCTCTCACCACAGGCGCTCTTTCGTCACGCCGGATTGATGCACGTACTATGAAATTCTGGGTTCATTATCGAGGGTGATACTCAACCCAGTATATGTTGTAAAGTCCGAATACCTTCGGGAGTGTTCGGCGTCGCGAGTTTAGCCTTATGTGCATCAGCTCTGAATCATGTCTTTGGCCAATAGTTGGGTTTGCCCGGCTCCCATGTTTTGCTACCTTACGTTCCGCTCTATCGACTAAGGTGGCACAGGGAGAACTACTTTGATTGTGCCCTGGTTCATTCGGATGAGCACCTCTGTAGAGAATGCCAAAAACTGACTGTCATGATAAAGCGACAGACTGGTCAACCACTCGATGACTCAGTGGAATCCTCGCGATTCCTCCGCATTAACAAAGGACCGTTTCCCGGTCATGTATGTAAATGCACCGTATTCGCA
This sequence comes from Triticum dicoccoides, assembly GCF_002162155.2. NCBI lineage: Eukaryota > Viridiplantae > Streptophyta > Magnoliopsida > Poales > Poaceae > Triticum > Triticum dicoccoides. The sequence continues at coordinate 28,614,423 of NC_041387.1, forward strand.
TAAGCGTGGACATACTAGGGGCTATATAGTAGTCCCACCGTCAAACTCCTATGGCTAAGTGAAAGTGTTAAAGCTATATAGTCCGATCGCCTCGTTCGCTGCGCTACCACCTCCTTAATGGACCAAGACATTGGATCAAGTGTGATTACCTGCTTTACCGAACACCCCCCGCATTATATGCGAGGGGGCTGAATCCGACGACTGCAAACTTTCAGGTTATATACATATATACGTAAGCGGCCACACAGGAGGCACTAAAATACTTTACGGGCAAAAGTATAAATATAGCCTTTATTACCAAAAGCATTGTTTTTACAATCAAGATACATGTCATTGAACATGGTATTCCTTGAGCATCGAGCCTCTATTAAACGGGCACCTTCTAATACTTCCTCAAAATAGTCCTCGGGCGAGTCCTGGCCCCCGGGTGGACCCTTGGTTGCAATTTTGGTGGCCTCCATCTTCGCCCAGTATATCTTAACACGGGCAAGGGCCATCCGCGCACCCTCTATGCACGCCGACCTCTTAATAGCATCGATATGCGGCACAACACGAATAAATCATTGCACCAAACCAAAATAACTATCCGGACTTGGTTCCTTCAGCCACAGGTGATCCACGACGGCCTTCATGGCAAGCCCGGATAACCTATGGAGCTTGGTCCATTCGGCCATTTGCACATTCAACAGTAGCGGACGCCTAGGAGTACTGAACTGCGACCAGAACAATCTTTCCACTTCATGATCTTCTCGATCTTTGAAATACTGCATCGCGTCAGCGGCACTCTTTGCCAAATCCAAGTATGCGTGTGAAGAACTCCATGATTGATCAGGAGGGGCATACTTCGGATCGCCGAATTTTGTTTGCAATAAAAAGGGCTTCCCAGCCGTGATCTCACCGGCTTGCCGGAGCTCCTCCCGAGCCGCTCTGATCTCAGAGCGAGTTTCCTTTGCTGCTTGTAAGGCCCTCTTTAGGTCAGCCGTTTTCGCTTGGTTTTCCCTTTCGAGAAGCTCATATCGGCTAGCGGCATTTTGTAGCTCAAGAGCCATGTTGGCTATTCTATCCTCACTTCAGCAATGAGTAGCCTGTTCGGATTTTAGTTCATCAGCTACCTTCACAGTAGCCGCATTGCTTCTCCTGGCTTGCTCCTTGGCCCGAGCAAGCTCTGCCCGAAGGGTCTCTGTCGGTGTCAAAACCGGCAGATCTCGGGTAGGGGGCCCCGAACTGTGCGTCTAGGCGGATGGTAACAGGAGACAAGGGACACGATGTTTTACCCAGGTTTGGGCCCTCTTGATGGAGGTAAAACCCTATGTCCTGCTTGATTGATATTGATGATGTGGGTATTACAAGAGTAGATCTACCACGAGATCAAGGAGGCTAAACCCTAGAAGCTAGCCTATGGTATGATTGTTGTTCGTCCTACGGACTAAAGCCATCCGGTTTATATAGACACCGGAGAGGGCTAGGGTTACATAGAGTCGGTTACAATGGTAGGAGATCTACATATTCGTATCGCCAAGCTTGCCTTCCACGCCAAGGAAAGTCCCATCCGGACATGGGACGAAGTCTTCAATCTTGTATCTTCATAGTCTTGGAGTCCGGCCGATGATGATAGTTCGGCTATCCGGACACCCCTAGTCCAGGACTCCCTCAGTAGCCCCCGAACCAGGCTTCAATGACGACGAGTCTGGCACATATGTTGTCTTCGGCGTTTGCAAGGCGGGTTCTCCTCCATGTTCCATGTGTTAGCCGAATAGTGTCCGGTTTCTTCATAAATGTTGCGCTCCTTGACTTCTACGTCCAATAATGGCCCTCTTCCACGTGTTGTATGAATGCGAAAAGCCAGGGTATTATTACATTTTACCCTCCTAGCTGCGCGAATAAGCCACCTATAAGAGAGGCGTGGATCCAGATCCGAATCACACCATTCTCCTTCCGCAAGTATTCATTGAAGCGCATCTGACAAGAATCCATTCCAACATGGATAGTCGACGTGGCTCCTCTTCTCGCGCTCCCAGTCCTCAGCCAGGAGATTGGAGGAGATGCTCAGTCCCGCATAGCGAGTTAGTGACGCTCCAAGCAGAGGGATACCTTCCCCCAGCCTTTATGGTTCCGGTTCGAGCCGGATTGGCCACCTACAAGGGTGGGAAGCAGGCGGAGAGCGTCCCCAATCCCTCCAAAGGAGAGCGGGTATGCTTCGTCCCCTAATTAATAAGTGGACTCGGATTTCCCATACATCCATTTCTCCGGGGGCTCCTGGAGTTCTACGGACTCCAACTTCACCACCTCACACCTGCCTCCATTTTGCACATCGCGGGCTTTGTAGCTGTTTGTGAGCTGTTCTTGGGCATCGAGCCCCATTTTGCGCTGTGGAAGAGACTGTTTTGCCTCGTACCCCATTGTCACGAAGGGTCGATATATCAAGTGGGCGGAGCCAAAATATGGCACATCGCCGGGACCGGATATCTATCCGGAACCCCGAAGAAGGCGCCCGAAGACTGGCCTTCGGAGTGGTTCTATATGGAAGACGCCCCGCTGCCGGATCCTGTTCGGATCGACCTCCTGGAGTTTAGCAACTCTCCTCTGAAGAAACGCCTGAGTTGGCGCCCGCGGAGCCCTCAACGGGTAGATGATAGGAGCGTCCACTATCTGATGGGCCGGATACGGTTAGTGGCCCATTCCGGATTAACCATGATTGGAGTCATGGCAACATGCATTTTGCGAGGGGTGTAGCCGCTCCAATATAGGGGCCACCCCATGTGAGATTTCAATGGGGAGAATGACGCCACCCGTCATGGCCGCAAGGGGCCGGGGTCGGCCGCCGATCTGGTGAAGATCCTGTCCGGCTTGTACAAGGGGGAGAAGGAGGACTTCCTCCGCACGAGTCCATTGAATGGATTCTCCATGAATAACCCTCGGAGCTGGGTAAGCGGACGTTTATATATCTGATCCGTGCTTTCAAAGGTAATTGTCTTACTTTATGATTTCGACGCAGGAACTGCGCCGGGATGTGGAGGGCATAGAAAGCCCGACTCCACAACCCGAGGATCCGGGAAGATCCCTTGATCCGGCCTCCGAAGAGGATCCGGATGTAACGGTGGAACTGATTGACGGGGTGTTCCACTAGCTCAGCATAGACAATGCTCTAGTCGCCATTACAGCTGACTACCCCGGTTTATCCCCGGCTTCCCAGGTGAGTACGACCGAAGTCCTGACACCGTTACCTTTTTAATGCTTATATCTGACCACCGTGTACCAACGGTGCTTCGCAGGAGGTGCCTTTACGGCGGGATGCCGAGCCCGCGGCGACCGACCAACCAAGGTTAGTGCGGCCCAGCAGGCGGAAGAGGAGTGCGGCGCGAATCGAAACGTCGCCGCAAAGGTATGGCGCACCATTGTCCTTTAAGGGAAAGACTCCTGGGAGTTATATCAATGCTCATGATTCTTCCAGGAGAAAGAGCGCTCGCCGGACTGAGTCCGGAGAGATTGCCAACCAAGCCTCCTCCAGCCAAGCTCCAACGCCTGGTCCGGAGAGGGAGGCGAGCGCAAGGCGCGAGCCGGATGCTCCTCCAACGGAGGATGCCGACAGGTTGTCCGCCACCAGGTCTGAGGTGGAGAGCGCCATGAATCAGAGGCGCCATCGGACAGTTCTTCATGATGCGTGTTTCTCCCCAGAGGCGTTGAATGCCTTTAATGCGGGAGACGCGCACCTCCGTGCTGCTCAAGATGGTTTAACCAGAGCCACGGAGCAGTATGTAAAAGACATACGGGTGAGGAATTTTAATAGTTAAACTAACTGATTTAAGGATCATTTGTTATGCAGGATCTTACAGAGAAGAATACCCACCTGTCCCAGGAGCGTCAAGAATGCAAGGCCCAACTTGAGGCCACACTAGCCGCTCCCGGGGGAGCCACAGAGACCCCTCTGGTAATTCATATTTTGAAAAGAGAAATAGTTTATGAAGTGCGGCATGTGTATAGTCTGACAATAATATTGCAGAGGGTGCCAGACTAGATCTGGACAAGCAACATCTGCTGCGCCAGCTGAAGGCCGGCGAGAAGGTGCTTATGAGGGTGCAGCAGGAGAGGAACAAACTCCAAGATGCCAACACCCAGCTGGGCGAAGAACTAAAAGATGTTCGGGTCCAGCTGTCTAACTCCGTAAAGGAGAATCGGCGGCTTCGTCACGGCCTTTATTGTAAGTGCTTGAGCAAACTCTTTTGAAAAGAGGAGTTCGGCGAGGAAGTCGATTGACAGAAATGTGTCTGTAGGTGTGCTCACGGGTCGTCCGGCGGAGGAGATGCCTGGTTCCACGGGAGACCCTCTTCCCGAGCTGCTGCAACTGCACAAACGTGTTCGGCAGGCGATGAGCAGCGTCGTTCAGGCCTTATGGCCTTCCGTCTCCCTACCCGAGGGTCTTGGAGGGCTTGCTTAGAAGCTTCAGGGAGTACGGCGGCATCTTCGTCTATGGAAGATATCAGCCTGCCGTCAAGGCGCCAGGGAGGCCTGGGCCATGGTGAAGACGCGGTACCCGAAGGCTGATCCAAACCACATGGCCGAGGTCGGACCTGTGGGGCCTGATGGGAAGGAGATCCCTGTGAGCCTGATGTATGGCCAAGTAGAGTTGGCTGCAAAATATTCCCAACAGGACTATAAATTAGACAGCCTGTTAGATGGGATTGAAGAGGAGTACAATCAGTCAGTTTGACGATGTAATTTTAAAATGACATGTAAAATGCCTTCTAGCCGGATTGTAGATCGTTTGTCTTTGCGGACCTTTTCGCTTCAACCTCGGGACCCAACAGTCCGGAGTGTGTCCGAATACCCTTACGGTTATTAAAAAACCAGGGCATGCATGGAGACAAGGCGTAGGGGTCATAAGTGCTTTATCAGACAAGTGCCCAACTAGCTATGTTATATTACATGGTTAGTAAGAAACATCTTCCAGGGAGAATAGTTCCGTTAGGGTTTCTTTCCCTGGGAGGCATGCCCTAAAGTGCATGACCGGACTGCGAAAAGAGCAGAAAAAGCATCTGGGGGCAGATAAATAAATGAGTAATAAATCATCTTTCAGGTCACCGACCGAATATTCCCTTAAGAACGCTAGCCTTCGGCTTCACCCAGTCTGAGGTACACATTCGGCTGACCCGACAGTAACAATCGCAGAGGTGCTCCCTTTACCTCCTAGCCGAACAAACGGGAACGTAGGGGTAAGCACAGGAGCCAGGCAACCCGGCTTGGCCAAAACTTAAGTCATTTCGATGCATATAATGGTGAGTAAAAGGTACATGCGGAAGTATGACACATGTGTTGGGCATGAAGCCCATATAAATAAGCTTCTATTAAAGAAGCCCCCAGGTATAACGAGTGTGAGTAGCACATCGAGTGAGTGCGAACAAAGCGCAGATCAGCCCTCAAGAGGCTTGTACTGAGAGAGGGAGGAAAAAGGAGGGAAAACAAAGACAGCGAAAAAATATGAAAGGTGGACGGAGGAAGGAGACGAACTCTGAGTCCGGCGCTAGGCGTAGAATCTTCGGAGACGGGATGCGTTCCATGGGTTTGGCTCGAGTCGGTTGTTAGATGCGTTGCGTAGACGGTATGCACCGCCGGTAAGGACTTGGTCGATGATGAAGGGACCTTCCCACTTGGGCTTAAGTTTTTCCTTTTTCTTGTCCGGCAGGCGTAGAACTAGCTCGCCAACATTGTAAGTTTTGGCCCGTACTTCTCTGCTTTGATATCTTTGAGCCTGCTGCTGATAGAATGCGGAACGGGATTTTGCCATGTCACGCTCCTCCTCTAAGGCGTCCAAACTGTCCTGCCGATCCAACTCGGCTTCTCTTTCTTCGTACATGCGCATGCGAGGTGAGTCATGAATTATATCGCAGGGCAAAACTGCCTCGGCGCCATATACCATAAAAAATGGTGTGAATCCGGTAGTGCGGTTTGGCATGGTCCGCAACCCCCAGAGTATGGAGTCGAGCTCCTCTACCCAGTGCGTGTTAGATTCCGTGAGGGACCGCACTAATCTGGGTTTAATGCCGCTCATGATTAGACCATTTGCTCGTTCCACTTGACCGTTAGTTTGAGGGTGGTAGACTGAAGCATAGTCGAGCTTGATGCCCATGTTTTTGCACTAGAGTTTAACCTCGTCGGACGTGAAATTCGTGCCGTTATCAGTGATGATGCTGTGGGGGACGCCAAAACGGTGTACTACCCCGGATATGAAGTCTATCACAGGTCCGGATTCTGCCGTTTTAACCGGCTTGGCCTCTATCCATTTGGTGAATTTGTCCACCATGACCAATAAGTATTTGTGCTTGTGGGTTCCCCCTTTAAGGGGTCCAACCATGTCAAGCCCCCAGACCGCGAATGGCCAAGTGATGGGTATAGTTTTGAGGGCGGTGCGTGGCATGTGGCTTTGATTAGCAAAGAGCTGGCAACCAACGCATCGTTGGACTAAGTCCTGAGCATCTGCCCGGGCTGTCGGCCAATAAAATCCTGTACGGAAGGCCTTGCCCACAAGGGCCCGGGCTGCAGCATGGTGCCCGCTGAGTCCGGCGTGAATTTTGGCCAGGAGATTTCGCCCTTCCTCTTCGGAGATACACCTTTGAAGGACTCCGGTTGTGCTTTTCTTATAAAGTTCTCCCTCATGGACCTTGTAGGCTTTAGATCACCGAACTATGCAGCGGGCCTCATTTTGGTCTTCGAGAAGTTCCTGCCTGATTAAGTAGGCTAGGAATGGTTCCGTCCACGGGGCAATTACTGCCATTATTTCGTGGGTTGAAGGTGTTATTTCATTGGCTGAGCCATCGATTGTGTCAGAATGTTCTGTGTTGGGTGGTGCAGTTGGTTCCGGGTTTTTATTTCCGGACTCCTCTTCCCATAATACGGATGGCTTAAAGAGCCGTTCCAGGAAGTTGTTTGGAGGGACGGCATCGCATTTTGCGCCGATGCGTGCCAACACGTCTGCTGCCTAATTATTATCCCGGGCTACATGGTGGAATTCGAGTCCTTTGAACCGGGCTGACATTTTTAGGACGGCGTTACGGTAGGCTGCCATTTTCGGATCCTTGGCATGAAAGTCTCCATTTACTTGGGATATTGCGAGGTTTGAATCCCCGCGCACCTCTATGCGTTGAATACCCATGGAGATTGCCATCCGGAGGCCATGTAGAAGGGCCTCGTATTTGGCTGCATTGTTGGAGTCCGTGTACATTATTTGAAATACGTATTGGACTGTGCCTCCGGTTGGGGACGTCAAGACGATGCCAGCCCCCAAGCCAGCCAACATTTTGGATCCGTCGAAATGCATGATCCAATTGGAGTATGCGCCGTACTCCTTAGGGAGTTCGGCTTCGGTCCATTCGGCGATGAAGTCAGCCAAAACTTGCGACTTTATAGCTCGCCGTGGTTTGTAGGTTATGTCAAATGGTAAGAGCTCAATGGCCCATTTTGCAATCCTGCCCGTCGCGTCGCGATTATTTATAATATCGTTGAGAGGTACTTCGGAGGCCACCATTATGGAACACTCTTGAAAGTAGTGTCGCAGCTTCCGGGATGCCATGAACACCGCATACACTATCTTTTGATAATGTGGGTACCGGGACTTGCTTGGAGTTAAGACAGTGGATACGTAGTACACTGGTTTTTGAAGAGGGAATTTTTGCCTTTCTGTTTCTCGTTCGACGACGAGTACGGCGCTGACAACTTGATGTGTTGCCGCGATATATAATAACATAGGTTCGCCCAAGTTGGGCGCGGCCAGGACCGGATTTGTTGCCAATATGGCCTTAATTTCTTTGAGTCCGGCCGTGGCAACATCCATCCATTCAAAGTGTTTGGTGCGCCGGAGGAGGCGATAGAGGGGCAGCGCCTTTTCTCCCAAACGGGAGATGAAGCGGCTTAGAGCCGCCACGCATCCCGTCAATTTTTGTATTTGTTTGAGGTCTTTTGGGATATCCAATTGTGACAGAGCCCGGATCTTGGCTGGGTTTGCTTCAATTCCTCTATCGGATACAATGAAGCCCAAGAGCTTTCCCGCTGGTATGCCGAAAACACATTTTTCCGGGTTGAGCTTAATGTCGTATGCTCGGAGGTTGTCGAATGTAAGCCTCAAATCGTCTATTAGAGTTTCGACGTGTTTGGTCTTAACGACCACATCATCTACGTACGCCTCCACTGTTTTGCCTATCTGGGTGGCCAGACATGTCTGAATCATGCGCTGATATGTTGCGCCGGCGTTTTTGAGTCCGAAGGGCATTGTGTTGAAGCAGAATGGTCCATACGGAGTAATGAATGCCGTTGCGGCCTGGCCTGTTTCCGACATCTTGATTTGATGGTATCCGGAGTATGAGTCGAGGAAGCACAATGAATCGTGCCCTGCGGTGGCGTCGATCAGTTGGTTGATGCAAGGGAGAGGGAAAGGGTCCTTTGGACAGGCCTTGTTAAGGTCTTTGAAATCGACACAAAGGCGCCAGGATTTGTCCTTTTTTGGTACCATTACCAGGTTGGCTAGCCAGTCCGGATGTTCTATATCTCTGATGAATCCGGCTTCTAAGAGTTTGGCTAGCTCCTCTCCCATTGCCTGTGTTTTGGGTTCGGAAAATCGCCGAAGAGCCTGTTTGACTGTCTTGAATCCTTTTAGGATATTTAGGTTGTGTTCTGCCCGCCTGCGTGGGATTCCTGGCATGTCTGAAGGGTGCCAGGCAAAAAATGTCCCAATTTTCCCGAAGGAATTCTCGTAGTGTGGCTTCTACATCGGGATTTAATTGTGCCCCAATGGAGGCCGTCTTTGTAGGGTCCGTTGGATGGACCTGGAGTTTGACTATTTCGTCTGCTGGTTTAAAAGAGGTGGACTTAGACCTCTTATCGAGTATCACATTGTCCCTATCCACCGTGGAGCGCAGCGTAGTGAGTTCCTCTGCCGCTAGGGCTTTGGATAATGCCTCTAGGGCCAGTGCGGCTGTCTTATTTTCAGTGTGGAGTGTTATATCTGGATCACTGACAAGAGTGATTATTCCATTGGGCCCGGGCATTTTGAGCTTCATGTACCCGTAATGGGGTATAGCTTGGAAGATTGTGAATGCCTCTCGCCCTAACAAGGCGTGATATCCTTTGCCGAATGGGGCCACTTGGAATGTGACCTCTTCGGACCTGTAATTGTCCGGCGAGCCGAACACTACGTCTAGTGTGATTTTTCCTATGCAGCGTACTTCTCGACTAGGGATTATTCCCCTGAAGGTTGTGCTCTTTCGCTCAATGCGGCTCCAGTCAATTTCCATTTTTTGGAGGGTTTCCTCGTAGATGAGGTTTAATCCGCTGCCGCCATCCATGAGTACCTTGGTAAGACGAAAGCCGTCCACTATCGGACTGACGACCAATTCGGCTGGTGCTCGAGCTGTTCGGAATTTAGGTTCGTCGCTGGCATTGAAGGTGATAGCCGTGTCGCTCCATGGATTTGTTGTTGCTACTTGGTAGACTTTGGCGAGGCTGCGGATTGTTCGTTTCCGCATGTTATTTGATGCGAAAGTCTCGAAGACTGTTAATACCATACTGATACTGTTGGGCTGGTTGCCCGGGGCTAGAAATCCTTTGCCACTTTTGGCCACCTGCCGTAGTATCCAACATGCTCGAAGGCTATGTGTTGGAGTGGCGCCCTCCGTACTGTGGATTTTACAGGGTCCGTTGAGCCATCCCTCCAGTACGGTTCTGTGCCCTTTAGGGGGTTTTTGCTTTTTGGTTTTTAACCCAGGTGCTTGAGTATGACGCACCCTTTTATTTCGAACTAGGGTTGTATTCAGGGTTGGATTATCCCAAAACCTGGTTTCGGTTTTCCAGGCACTCTCCATCGCACAGTATTTTTGTACTATGGTCGCCAGATCGGCGAAGTGTGTAACTTCGCGACGACTTATGGCGTTCATGATTCCCTTGTCCGTGCAATTGTTGCAGAAAATTGAGATTGCGCTTTCCTCACAGCAGTCTTTTATCATGTCCATGACCAGGAGGAATCTGGCCCAGTAGTGATGTACTGTTTCATCGGGCTCTTGCCGTATTTGAGATAGATCGCTTATGTTTGGGTGGGCGGGCGGAATTAAATTCGGAACCCCGCCCGATCTGAGGCTCAAAGGCCGAGAAGTTTCTGGATTTGGAAGCTTGGATTGCTGGATGTTATCCAACAAATCTGGTCCGATGCCTGACTTTAGGTTCAGTACTTGATTGACATCCGTCCCTCCGCGGGAATCCGGCATGAAGGGATCGGGAATCCGGACATAACTGGTCTTTCACATAGAGGAAGAGTCGCCGCGTTGTTCCTCTACCACGACAACGTGGTGGGTAGCCTGGGGAGAGTTAGTTTCTCAAAGATCGGTTTTAAGCCCAATCTGATCATAGTCCGTGGCGACTCCCAGGGCGGCGATGTGATCCAAGAGCTCATTTACGGAGGAGAGCTCCATCGGATCTGGCTGCTCGGCGAATTCCGAGTTGACGTGAAGATCGCTTTTGATGACTCGAGAGGTCATTGTCGGAGCGGCGGCCGAACAGGCGGTCATAAGAAAACCGCCTAGCCGGATAGTTTGGCCGGGGGCCAAAGCTCCCTTGACGACGGTGCCGTCTTTAAAGACGGGAAAAGGCATCCCTCCTGATTGCGACGGCACAGAGGAACTCTCAATGAAAGCACCAATGTCGGTGTCAAAACCGGCGGATCTCGGGTAGGGGGTCCCGAACTATGCGTCTAGGCGGATGGTAACAGGAGACAAGGGACACCATGTTTTACCCAGGTTCGGGCCCTCTTGATGGAGGTAAAACCCTACGTCCTGCTTGATTGATATTGATGATGTGGGTATTACAAGAGTAGATCTACCACGAGATCAAGGAGGCTAAACCCTAGAAGCTAGCCTATGGTATGATTGTTGTTCGTCCTACGGACTAAAGCCATCCGGTTTATATAGACACCGGAGAGGGCTAGGGTTACATAGAGTCGGTTACAATGGTAGGAGATCTACATATTCATATCGCCAAGCTTGCCTTCCACGCCAAGGAAAGTCCCATCCGGACACTGGACGAAGTCTTCAATCTTGTATCTTCATAGTCTTGGAGTCGGCCGATGATGATAGTTCGGCTATCCGGACACCCCCTAGTCCAGCACTCCCTCAGTCTCCACGGTGGCAGCACCATCTGCAGTCAGAGCATATCATAAACCCTAGCATCATGCTCTTATTAATATTCGCTGACCACCCAAATATACATACCCTGTGCCTCGTCAAGCCATTTGTTCAGAATCGTGATGTCTGCATCCGCCACATCGAGTTGCCGCTTCAGTTCGGCAAATTCAGTAGTCCAGTCAGCCGCCGGAGCTGCAGCCGCCTGCGTACAAAATTGGCACCATCATTATCTAAGACTATGATCCTCTGCTCGCCTCGTCCGGATGGCAACAAGAGTCTAAGGGGCTACTATCTATACAAAGTGCACCTTGCGTTTATGGTACAATCAGAAAATATCACTTCGCTTACCTCAAAGCCTCTTAGCAGGCTCGTAAAACCTTCATCCAACCCGCTTTTCGCGGATGAAATCCTCTCAACCATTGTACCCATTAAGGTACGATGTACCTCCGAGATAGCCGCTTGCCGCAGAAGACCCGTCAATGTGTCCGGTTGTATATCGGAAATCCGGGGATTTCTCTGTTGGTCTCTCTAGGAGCTGAGAACCCGACTTCGGGCGGCCAAAGAGTTACCTTCTGGTCTCTGCAGATCGGGAGAGATCCTCCGGGACGACACCTCAGGGTTGTCCGCCTCATAAGGTGTAGAAGTAGGAGGAGGCGTTTCGCTTTCCATCATCTCCGGAAGAAGATCCCCCGAGGACGAACATTGTTGAGGGAGGCTATAAGCCGAACTGCAAAATATATGTCTCGGTCGTTATTCTCGGGAAAAGAATAGGGTATGCTTACTAAGCACCTTTGTTCACTTACGGCTCGGTTAACGGCTGGCCCCCTGTGGGCGCTGTACGGTAATGTTGGCCTCCTGGGTAGGCCCCCCTGATGCAGGTTTCTTCCCTCATTAGGACCTCTGCTTCCAAGTCTTCGGGGGCGGTCCTTTTCTTCCTGTGGGGAGAGGGGATACTAGATTTTCCTGCCCGTTCATCCTCCGACACGGGGGTACTAATTTCCCCAGTTAGGATGTGTAACGTACCTCCAGCTTAAAGTCCGCTTTTGGCTTCCCCATTCCTCTCCTTGTCCTCCCCTGATGGCACTTGATAAGGTGCGCGAACCAGCATCCTGGTTAATACAGGATCCAGCGAATCTTTGGGAAGAGGGGCCGAACACCTGATCCTCTCCGCCTTTCTTATCCAGCCCTGGCCGAGAATGGTTTTTCAGAATAATGTTGTGACAAACATAATGACAGCATGTTCGGTTGTGGAATTACTTACCAGGGTATCTGGATGGTTGCAGTTGAGGCCTACATCCTCTGTTGTGTCCGGACACTTTATTCATGATCCGAAGAATAATTGATACATTCCTTCGAGTGTCCTGCCAAAGAACTGTTGAACAGTTCGTGGTCCTTCTGGGTTGAACTCCCACATACGGAGAGGTCAACGTTGGCACGACAAGACCCGACGAACTAACATTACTTGGATTACTTTGACAAGACTGATATCCTTCTTGAGGCGATCCTGAATGCGTGTAAGTGCATCTAGTGCCCCTTAGTGATTTTGGTGTATTGAAGACTTATAGGTTAAGGGACTAATGCGTTTGTGAGTATACACAGGTCTATAAGTCTATGAGGAGTTTGATATTTACAGAGAAAGTCGACCCCTAAAAATGAAGTTCTTCAACTGAAGACTTTGATATTCTGAAGACTTTCTGAAGACTTTGAAAGTGAAGAAATTGGTGTGACCTTGAAGACTTGGTATTCATTTGTGGAACATGAAGCGTGAAGACTTTTGTTTTCGAAGTTTCATTTTCTCTTTCTTGAGTCATAGGAAACACCGTACTGTTAAAGGGGGTCGAGGAAATACTAAGGAAAAATTTCCATGTGATGCTCAACTCAAAATCCTACACCTACCAATCCCTTCGAGTGAAGCCTTTGGAAATCTCATACAGTTCAGTCACTTTCTTCAGTGACAGAGATGAAGTTCTTCTGGGCGCGGATGAATTTGTTCTGACTGAGGAGTTAGGAATTCGTCAGTGCGAATTACCTACACAGTGAGGAACATGATAGCCCTGAGGAATTTGAGAGTCAAATTTCCGACCGTTGCTGTGCTGCGCGCCAGCTGTCCCAAAATATCTTATCCACCTAACGGTCATATCATTGAGGGGCATTTATGTCTTATCATGTTGGGCTGCTCCCTAGGCTATAAATAGCCGCCCCCTACAACCACTAGCTGGGTGGCTGCTCCGAGAGAACTTGACACTTGTCATTTGAGAGCAACCCATCCTCCGAGGACTTTGAGCGAAAATCATCGAGTGAGGAAAACCCAAAACCAAACCCCTACAAACCCAAAGTGATTGAGCATCACTGAAGAAATTGATCCTGCATGGATTCGACGCTTGTTACCTTTGAAGACTGTGCTTCTTCCAGACGGTTAGGCGTCAAGGTCTAGAGCATCCAAGAGGAATTGAGGATCGCCGAGTGACCAAGTCTGTGAAGGTTTGGAAGTCGCCTGAAGACTTACCACGAGTGATTGGACGAGGTCTGTGTGACCTTAGTTCAAGGAGAATACGGTGAGGACTGGGTGTCCTGAGCTGCATGCTCAGCGACTGGGTGTCCGGGACTGTGTGTCCTCGAGTTTAAATACTCAGCCGCTCCAACCAGACGTACAACTGAGACAGCAGTTGGAACTGGTCTACCAAATCATTGTCTTCACCAACCTAACTGGTTCTATTTCCTCAACCCTTTCATTTCCTCATTACTGTGTTGAGTGATTGTTCATATCTGTGGTTGAAGACTTTGACTGAAGACTTTCTCAATTTCCTCAGTTCAATTTCTTCAGTCTGTTTGTCTTCATCTTGTGTTATCCTGTGGTTACGCTTTCTGTACTCTGTGCTAGTCTTCATTTCATCATGATGACCATGCTTGTATTCTGTTATGCTTACTTCTGAGTACTTATTCCGCTGCTAATAGTTCTTCACTAAGGAATTTCCTCACCGGCAAATTCCTTAGTGAAGAATTCATAAAAATCGCCTATTCACCCCCCTCTAGTCGACATAACGCACTTTCAATTGGTATCAGAGCAAGGTACTCCCTTGTTCTGTGTGATTTTGGTTTAACCGCCTGGAGTTTTAGTTATGTCGACCGCAGGTATGATCAAGGTCTCGGCTGGGTGTCCTACCTTTGATGGGATGGACTACCCCTACTGGAAAAACAAGATGCGAATGCATCTCGAGGCAATTGACAACGATCTCTGGTATGTTGTGGAAAATGGTGTTCCCTCTGTCTCACCCTCACTGAACGCTACCGATGTGAAGAGATTCAAGCAACTCGATTCTCAAGCAACGAATATCATATGTGGCCATCTGAGTAAAGGACAGTATGGAAGAGTGAGTGCTTTGGAAAGTGCTAAGCTTATCTGGGATAGGCTGTCCAAAGTGAATGAAGGAGTCTCAACTCAGCGTGACTCTCGAGTTGATGTTCTTCGGAATCTTTTCAACCGCTTCAAAAGACTCGACAATGAAAATGTCCAACAAACCTTTGATCGCCTCACTGACATCTCAAATGAGCTTCAAGCCCTCGGTGCCACTAACATCACTGACCATGAGGTGGTGAAGAAACTGTTGAGATCACTTGATTCCTCATTTGATACTCTGGGTCCGATGATACAAGAACGGGCTGACTACAAGTCTCTTGATCCTGCCGATATCCTCGAAAGGCTAAATACTCACGAGTTCCAGCTTGCTGAAAAGAGAGATCTCTATGGTTCGAGCTATGGCAAACCACGTGCCCTGAAGGCCAAGGTTGTGTCTGAGTCTGAATGTGAGGATTCTGGTAGTAGCCTTGGTGATCCTGAAAAATTGAGCCAGGAGCTAGCACTGCTCGTGAAGAAATTCCAGAAGTTCTCAATACGTGGTCGCTTTGGAAAATCCTCAAGAAGCAGTTATTCCTCATCAAGTGACTATAAGAGAAGGTTGTGCCACAAATGCAAGAAACCTGGTCATTATATTCCAGATTGTCCTCAGTGGGAAAAGGAATTGAAGAAGAAGAAATACAAGGATTACAGTTCTGATGATGCGAAGAAGAAGAAGAAATCATCAAAATCCTCGAAGTCTTCATCTCACAAGAAGAGCAGCTCCAAGAAGGCTCGGGCATTCATTGGCAAGGAAATGGACTCTGAAGCTGAATCTAAGGAACATGAGGAAGAGGAGGCATCTGAAGAATTCGAATCTGGTGTGGCGAGTCTGGCCTTCGCTACTGCTTTCCTTAGCAAGTCCATCTTCAACACTGAAGAAACTGACCCCACCGACAAGCCTGATGAAGATAATGATGACTACGCTCCCACCTATTGCTTCATGGCAAAAGGTGCAAAGGTACTCAAATACACCTCCTCTGAATCTAGTGAAAATGAATCTGATGAGGATCTCAAGCCCAACTACTCTAAACTTGCTAAGATTGCTGTAGAACAACAAAGGGCTTTTGAAAAGGTTCAAAACATGCTAGACAAAAGTGATGATATGTTGGGTGAAGAAATGGATCGCACTAAAGCCCTGACTGAAAATCTTCAGAGACTTCAGTCTAGGTTTGATAACCTTCAAAGTCATCATAACACTCTCTTATCTGATCATGAGAAACTTTCTTATGAATTTCTTCAAAGAAAGCAAGATCTTGAGAAGCTAAGAGTGAGTTATGAAGATCTTCAGAAGGAGCGCGATTCATTACTAGCTCAACAAATCAGCGCTTCTCAGGAAGAATTTGTTCCTCCATGCTTAAAGTGCATTGAACGTGAATCTGCTAATTCTTCACCTGAATGTTCAAATGCTTCAACTGTTACAAATTCTTCACCTGCCTCTACTATCACTAATTCCTCATCTGAGGACATTGCTAGTATCACTAACGATGCAGGGCTGAAGGAATTGTACACGACGTGCATGTACAAAAGCCTCAAAGGGCATCAGATTCTTTGTGATGTGCTCAAAAAGCAGATCCTCAACAGAAACCCTAGGAAAGAGGGTATCGCCTTTGAGAGGAAACTTAATGCTGATGGAACATATTGGAAGCCTGAGAAGTACCCCAAAACCTCATGGGTTGTTGCAAAGGGACCTCCAGTTGATCCATCTAACTTATCTGGCTTTACATGTGAATCTCCTCATCCTTCTGATGAGTCATTTGACTCCAACTATAAACTGTTCAAAAATCAGAATGGTGAAGTATTTGCTAGATATGTTGGCACTAACTGCAGGAACGGTTCTCCTATGAAGAAAATCTGGGTTCCCAAGAAGTGCCTTGAAAGTCTTCAGGTGAATGTCCTCATGACACCACCAGTGAAGAACAGGAACCCCAGATCAAATTCTTCATATGGATCAAATTCCTCAAATGGATCAAAGTCCTCATATGATTATCATCATGCTAACAACTCTGTTTCGCAGGGTAGAGCTAAGGGCTATGAATATGTGCATTATTCTTCAAACCATTATGTTCATAAGTCCTCGAAGAATTTCTCTGCTTATTCATATGCTTACCCTAACCCCTCTTATGAGAAACAAAATGGTTTGGCTTCTATGCCACCATTCACGTATGGTGCTCGCAGAGTGATGAACTCTTTGCCACCCCTTCAGATGCGGGTGGTGAAGAAAAAGAACTAATCTCTTCTGCAGGGTCAGGTCTCCAGACGTGCCTTAACGTCTGAAGAATATGCTGGGGACCTGACAACATTGCCTGAAAGGACGCAGGCGAATCATGATGAAATAAACTTTCACACGCACTCCTACTGCTATATCTGTTTACTGCTTGATGAAATTCATCTAATGAACTTGATATCATATTCTTCATTGATGAAGCATATGAGATTGTAAGTTACACTAATTCATCTGCAGGATGATCAACCCAAAACCACTGAATGGGTCCTCGATAGTGGATGTACAAATCACATGACTGGTGACAAGGATCTTTTGATGGATGCTCCCTTATCACCGTCACATCTGAAGCACATCATCTTTGCTGACAAAGGCAAAAGTCAGGTATTGGGTCTTGGTAAGGTTGCGATCTCTAAGGATAAACACATGGACAAAGTCATGCTTGTTGAGTCCTTACGATACAACCTCATGTCAGTCTCAATGCTTTGTGATCTTGATATGGTTGTTGTCTTTGGCAAGTATCGCTGTGTTGTGATTATGGAGGATGACAATTCCAAAGTCTTCGAAGGCTTTAGGAGAGGAGATTTGTATATTGTTGGTTTCTCTACAGGACCACAAACAGCCGTGTGTCTACTTGCAAAAGCTTCAGAAGGCTGGCTATGGCATCGACGACTTGGTCACGCAGGCATGTGGAATTTGCACACGCTTGCGAAGAAGAAGCATGTCATTGGCATTGAGAATGTCAAGTTCCTCAAGGATCACTTATGCGGAGCCTGTGAAGCTAGAAAAATGACCAAGGCCAAGCATCCAGCGAAGACTATCATGACCACTACTCGTCCATTCGAATTGCTTGACATGGACCTCTTCGGACCTAATCATTACTTAGCAGTCACTAATGATGCGTCTCTATATGGTTTTGTCATTGTTGATGATTACTCTCGATATACATGGGTACACATTGTTACTTACAAACATGAAGTGCAGGAAGTCTTCAAACATTTTTCCTCGAGGGCTTCAACCAACTTTGGTGTGAAGATCAAGCACATCAGAAGTGACAATGGAACTGAGTTCAAGAATTCCGGACTTGATGACTATCTTGATGAACTTGGTATTACTCATGAGTTATCTGCTCCCTATACTCCTCAGCAAAATGGCGTCGTGGAGCGCAAGAACAGAACTCTTGTTGAGATGGCTCGCACTATGCTTGATGAATACAAAACGCCTCATCGTTTTTGGATTGGTGCAATTGATACTGCATGCCACATCATCAACAAGAGGTCCATGTCAAGAAACCTAATGTGAGTTATTTCAAAGTCTTCAAGAAACCTAATGTGAGTTATTTCAAAGTCTTCACAAATTCTTCAAGAAGACGGCCTATGAACTCCTCACTGACAAGAAACCCAATGTGAGTTATTTCAAAGTCTTCGGTGCTAAATGTTCGATTAGAGATCCTCACCACAATTCTAAATTTGCACCAAAAGCACATGAAGGTTTTATGCTTGGTTACGGAAAGGACTCGCACACCTACAGAGTCTTCAACATTGTTCTTCACAAGATTGTTGACACTGTAGATGTGCGGTTCGATGAAACTAATGGCTCGCAAAGAGAGAACCTACCTTCTGTGTTAGATGAACCAGCACCTGAGGATTCTATCAAGTTCAAGGCAACTGAGGATGTCATTCCTACTGAAGAATTTGCTGAAGAATTCATTCCAGTTCATGAAGAACATCGAGCTGATACACCTGAGGAAAATGCTGAGGAAAATGGTGCTGAAGAAAATGCTGACCAAACTCCTCAGCGACAACCAGCTCATCCTCGCGTTGCAAAAGAAGTGCAAGTGGAGAAGATCATCGATGACATTAGAGCACCAGGTCCTCTCACACGCTCAAAAGCTTCACGTTTATCTAACTTTTGTGGGCACTATGCTTTTGTCTCTATCCCAGAGCCCACTAAGGTAGATGAAGCATTTTTGGAGCCGGAGTGGATTCAGGCTATGCAAGAAGAATTACATCAGTTCGAGCTCAACAATGTCTGGGAACTGGTCAAACATCCAGATCCTTGCAAGCATAATATCATTGGCACAAAGTGGATCTACCGCAACAAGCAAGATGAAAATGGCCTTGTGGTGAGGAATAAGGCACGACTAGTAGCTCAAGGCTACACACAGGTTGAAGGAATTGATTTCGATGAAACTTTTGCACCTGTTGCTAGACTTGAGGCTATTCGCATATTACTTGCTTATGCTAACCATCATGATATCATCTTATATCAAATGGATGTGAAAAGTGCATTCCTCAATGGTAAGCTTGAGGAGGAAGTATATGTTGCTCAACCCCCAGGTTTGGAAGATCCAAAGAATCCTGACAAAGTCTTCAGACTTAATAAGGCCCTCTATGGCCTCAAGCAAGCCCCTCGGGCGTGGTATGATACACTGAAGGAATTCTTCGTGAAGAATGGCTTCACATCCGGTTCACTCGACCCTACTCTCTTTACTAAATCTTATGATGGTGAACTGTTTGTGTGCCAAATATATGTTGATGATATTATTTTTGGCTATACTAACCAACGTTAGAGTGATGAATTTGCCTATATGGTGAGTGAAGAATATCAAATGTCTATGATGGGAGAGTTGAAATTCTTCTTAGGTCTTCAAATTCGTCAACAGCGCAATGGCATATTCATATCTCAGGAGAAATACCTCAAAGATGTACTGAGGAAATTCGGCCTGCAAGATTGCAAAGGCGTCAAAATTCCTATGCCCACAAATGGTCATTTATGCACTGATGAAAATGGTATTGACTTCGATCACAAGGTATACCGCTCCATGATTGGTTCTTTATTGTACTTATGTGCATCTAGGCCAGATATAATGCTTAGCGTTTGCATGTGTGCTCGATTTCAAGCTGCACCGAAGGAATCACACCATAAGGCTGTGAAGCATATTCTTCGATATCTAGCTCACACACCAACACTAGGATTATGGTACCCCAAGGGCTCTGCTTTTGATCTCATTGGATATTCTGACTCTGACTATGCTGGTGATCGTGTGGACCGCAAGTCAACTTCTGGCACTTGTCATTTCCTCGGACGATCTTTGGTCTGTTGGTCCTCGAAGAAACAGAACTGCGTATCACTGTCCACTGCGGAAGCTGAATACATTGCTGCTGGCTCTTGTTGTGCTCAATTGCTTTGGATGAAGCAAACACTCAAGGACTATGGCGTCAACGTGAAGAATGTACCTATCCTCTGCGACAATGAGAGTGCCATCAAGATTGCTCACAACCCAGTTCAGCACTCGAAGACAAAGCACATTCAGATTCGTCATCATTTTCTTCGTGATCATGTGTTGAAGGGCGACATCTCCATTGAGCACGTGAAGACTGAAGAACAGCTAGCTGATATCTTCACTAAGCCCTTGGATGAGAAGAGATTTAGCAAGTTGCGGTGTGAGCTAAATATCTTAGAATCTTCAAATGTTCTTTGAAAAGGACACACATCCTAACACTTATGCAAAATTGATGACTTAGATGTGCAACACATGAAGAAACATTTTTCTTCAATCAATGAAGAATAACACTCTAAGTGTGAAGAAATTAATGAAGAATTTGATTCTCAGAACCCAACGACAATTGTACGCGGTGTCTGAAATCATCATTCTTATACGGTGGGTCACGCCACCACAAAAAGTTGAAAATCTTCAATTTGAGTTTTTTTTCTCAGTTTTGAAATTCTTTAGTTTTTTCAAATTCTTCAGCTTTTCAAAATCTTCACTGTTTCCTTCGTTTTTCTTCATTGGCTATATATATATATGCGTTTATGTCCTCTACAACATTCACTTATAGCTATTTCTTCAAGTTGTTTTTTCTGCTAAGTGAATGTGATCGGACCCTTCCCCCTCTATGCTATCCTCAACCCAATCTATTCACAAATTCTTCATATGCGTTCTATTTGAAACTCGTTCAAAATCTTCACTGTGTCCTTGTCAGCTGAAGAAATTGCGAACGAAACTTTAAAACAAATCTTATCCAAATTTTCGGTTTTGCCGCTCAAACCGTTCCGCGTCCCACAATGCATTGTTCTATTCACCCACGATAGTACACGATCTCAACTACATAGTACGTGGGTGACACATGTTGCAAGAAGGAGAAAGGGCAGGGGCACGTTCGTCCCAAATCTTCGGGCGAACAGTTTTTCACCATGTCTATAAATACCCCTCTCCCCTTCCTCACTTCATTTACTCCGCTCGATCGCTACTCTCTCACTCGAGCTCCTCAAACCCTAGCGCCGCCGCTACTCCATCATCGCCGGTGAGGAAGAGCTTTGCTGCCTCGACCTTGTCGCCGTCGTACTCACGCCGACCGCGGAAATCTTCACTCCGCCGCCGCCGTAGCTGTCTTCCTCTGCCAAGTTAGGGCGTGGGAGATCTAACCTGACGAACTTCACATCTGTTCTTCTCAGTTCGTCGTGTTCTTCACTCGGGTAATTAAAAGTTACTTTTATTACTCACTTTGATTCTCAAACTTTCCTGAAAATCTTCAAAGGTGTTTATTCTTCAAATCTTCACACATATGAACACTACACATCATATGATCTTGAACTGTTTCTCTAAGCAATCATTTTCTTCAAGATTCCCTAATTGTGTGGATCTTCGATCTGTACAAGTCTGGAACCTAAGACAAGAACGCTTAGTGAAATTCCTCAAGGTTCATCTGGTCACATTCCTTAAAACTTGTTCTTTTCGAAAAACCTCCTCAGAACGCATATGACCTCTCTGAATTCCTCGCACCTGTACTCTGTTCACAGGTACTCATGTCTGCTGCTGAATCACTAGGTTCTCATCAACTTAACTCATTTGCAGCGTTCCTCGAAGAAAAACTGCATACTTCTTCACAGAACTCGATTGTTCAAATTCCTCAACTGAAGAATATGGTAGACGGTAAGAAGCCGCAGAAAGGAGGAAAGAAACCTGAGGTTATGACTACGTTTGAGAGGAAATTTATGCTGACTATTGCACACCTGATGAAGCAAAATTTGGCAAAGAAAACAAAAATCAGCGCAAGGTGCGCATTCAGAGGATTGAACGGAGATGGGCAAGGGAATGGAGGGAATACAGATATGTGACTCCAAAGTACATGAGGAAATTCGCCCTCAATCCTCCATGCCCAAGAGCTCCATTGGCACATGGCCAAGTAGCTGACCCCACAAGCATCAAACGTGGTGAGGACTTTCCTGAAGAATGGGCTAAGCGCCAAGCTAAATTGGCAAGACAAGCCAAGGAGGCAGTGAAGAAATTCAATGAGGATTCTGCCACTGCTACTGCTACTGAGGCCTCGCTTAAACCGAGGAAATCCATGCCAAAGAAGCCTGCTCGTATGCCAAGTGCTTCACCAACAGTGCCCTCACGGCAAATTCCTCACACTGCTACAGCTCCTTCAAAGTCCTCAGCTCCTGTGCATCTGGCTACATGTCAAAGGACTGATGGTTTCTCGTTTGCCTCTCGTGTTTCGGCAAGTTCCTCAGCTGCACCAATTTCCTCATCAGGCCCCACACTGTTGAAGACCAAAGAAACAGCTGGACGAGGTCCTCAGCCAAGTCCAAAGAAGAAACAGGTCGCATTCCATGTGCCTTCTGATGATGAAGCTTCTGATGATGAACTTGCAGAAATCATCAGAGACAGACAGGTGAAGGCCGCTAGAGCCAAAGGCACATCTGTGCCACTACTGTTGGATCCGAGGAAAATCCTCGATTATATTAACTTCTGGCACAAGGATCCAAACACCCCAATGCCTGATTTTCATCTGACCCCTGGACAAAGTCATATGTTGACCCATTTCATCACTGAAGAGAAATGGAAGTTTGAAAAGGCAAGAGAGATCAAGAAAGCTCAATACAGAAAGGAGAAGCTCCTGAAGAAAAACGTTGTCAGAATGACACCTGAGGAACTTCTCCAGGCTTAGTCTGAAATTCAAGCCCTTAGCAATGACTTTGATGCCTACTATGCCGATTGGCAAGGAGCTAAAGTAAGATTCGTCAATCTGACGAAGAAATTCACAAATGTTGCAGCCCCATCACAACAAGAAAATCTTCAGGCTGCAGACTCTGCTCAGCCTAGTGAAGAACATGCCAGCACCGCTGATGACCTTCAGCCTGCTGAAGAACA
Organism: Triticum dicoccoides; assembly: GCF_002162155.2. Taxonomy (NCBI): domain Eukaryota; kingdom Viridiplantae; phylum Streptophyta; class Magnoliopsida; order Poales; family Poaceae; genus Triticum; species Triticum dicoccoides. The sequence goes on from NC_041387.1 coordinate 28,637,360, forward strand.
TGCTCGTTCCAGGGCTGGTGAAGAAATTCCAGCCACTGAAGAAATTGCCAGGGCATCCACTAGTGGTGCGCCTGAGGAAACTGAAGAGATCAGAGCAACTGCATCAGTTGCGCCTGAAGAAAATGAACCAGATTCCTCAGCTCCACTCACGCCCACACCAACTCCAGTTCTTCCATCTGCTTCTGATGTGAAGAAGACCAAGGCTGCAGAGCGAGCTGCAGTGAAGAAAAGGAAGGCATCAGCTGCGTCAAACTCTTCGGCGGCAAAGAAAATGAAGCCAATGACCAGCTCACTCAAAAATCCAATTGATGTTGTTCCAATTTCCTCCATGCCATCAAAGGACCTTGTTCCTTTTGGAGAAGACTATGAGATCCCAAGCGGATCTGATGAAGAAAATCATTCTCCTGCTTCGTCAGAGCAGATTGATGAAGAAATTGAAGTGGAAGCAATCCCTTCAACCCCAATCATTTCCTCGCCTATGCCTCAGTTCACAGCTGAAGAGGTCGGTGTTGGGGAACTTGAAGAAGATGTGGATATTGGAAGCACAACGCGAGTGATGAACGATGACTTTTGGCAAAGTCAGCATCCAAATTCTCCACTCTTCACCCCAATCCAACAGATATCTCAGTCCCCTGCTCCAGCTGTTCAAATGGGCTCTGAAGAAACTCATCCCACTTCATCTGTCCACGAAGAAATTCCAGCCACTAGTGCTGATGAACCTGCTGCTGCTGATCCTCAGACTGCACCTGTTGAGGAACAAGAAATTCCTCAGCCTGAAGAACCTGAACTCGCGATTCCTGAGGTGGTGATGCAACTCACTGACACCCCTCTGCCAAAGCCAAAGAATCCGTTCTCAAGCAAACAGAAGTTCAAGGCTGAAGATTTCTTTGCCGAGCACGTATTCTTCACTGATTATAATCCATATGATTCTGCTCGCATAAGGAAGAGGCGTTTCTGGACTGCCAGCCAAGCCAATTTCTATTCCTCAGTGCTCTTCAACAAAGACAAAGCCTTCGATCATGCACATATTCCTCATGTGGACATGGAGTCTCTGCCCGGCTTTGAGCCAGTCCTCAGTGTTCTTCACGATGCAGGACTTCTGAATTTCTGCACTGATATCTGTGACTGGAATGAAGAACTCATTCTTCAATTCTATACAACTCTGCACATCACCGGAGACGCTGAAGACGTGAACTCATGGGTATTAGACTGGATGTCTGAAAATACTCACTACAAGGCACCAGCAACTGAATTGCTTCGTGCTCTACCACTCAATCCTCCACTTGATGGTGCTCGTTGTATCTACAACGAACCAGAACTTTCAAATCACTATATGCAAGTGCTGATGAAGCCTTTGAAGCCAAGGCAGGCCCCACGAACCAAATTCCTCGTCAAGGAATTACTCTATGTGGCTCGGACCGTCTATCGAATTCTGACGAAGACAATGAGTCCCATAAAAGGCCACGACTCAAATGATGAAGAAGTCGTTGGCATCATGAAGAATATGCTTTTCAACATCATTCATGGTGTTCCCGTCAACTTCCATGATTTCTTCATGAGGACTCTGGCCAATATTGCTATGTCACCATTCGAGCTGAAGCCCTATGCTCCTTGGATTATGAGATTCATCAGGGCAAGATCTACACTGAATTACAAAGCTGACACTCTGAACCACGGGAGCTACTTGCCTCCCATTGAAGTCCTCAAACGGATAGTTTCATCAGCTGATGATAAAGGCAAGGCCGCTGCTGTGATCGATGAAGGCATTCGTCCATTGGATGGTCAATTTCGCAAGGCTGCATCTTACTCTACCAATGACGATTCTGCCACACATGACTCTGCCGCAAATACCTCAGCCAAGCAAAATCCTCAAGCCACAGCACCCAGGGTGATGACTGACCGTGAGTTACTCCTCAGTCTTCATCAGAAGGTTGATCGCAATCACAAATGGGTAAAGCGTCAGTTTGGTGCACTTCTTCACAATATGACCTCAACAAACAATGCAGTGAAGAAGAACCAATACTACCTTCATGAAACCTTTAACCGCACCTGGGCTATCCTCACTCATGTCTATAGCGCTGAAGAACTGAAGACTATGGGTCTCAAGGAAGAATTTGACTGGTCTGCACCTCCTCCGAAGAAATTCAAGAGGGTCAAAATTCCTCCACTGGTGGCTAGCTCTTATTCTTCATCGCGTGACACTGATGAGTATGAAGATTTGGATGACACTGCAGCAGGCCCTGCTACAACAAACAACCCCGACAACACTGGCGCTCCTCCATCAACTTGAAATTCTTCAGGGGCGTTAGTCCTCAGTTTCAATCCTTTTGGTCATTTGATGACAAAGGGGGAGAAATCTGAGTTAGTCTTCAAGCGGGTCTATATTAAGGGCATTTTTTAAGTTACAACTCCCGTTCTTCTGAAACTTTTATTTGGATCAAGTTGTAATCTTAAACCCGATGGTGCGCTGATACTTTTGTTGCATTATGCTTTGCATACTTATTCCTCATTAATGACATTGCACGCATGCTGAATCTCATCAGGCACCATATTTCATCATGCATTTCAAATTCTTCATATTATATATCAAATGCGTGTATGAATTACAAGATATAGGGGGAGATCTCCATGATTCAACTCTTCAAATGTGCAGTGCCTCAAAAGCAAATTCCTCACTATGCACATCATCAAGGGGAGTTCTACTATATCTTGTAATCAAATTCCTCAATATCAGTGTATACACTTCATATGTTTATCCCCATTGAAAACTTAACCTATGTTGTCATCAATCACCAAAAAGGGGGAGATTGTAAGTGCATCAAGTGCCCCTTAGTGATTTTGGTGTATTGAAGACTTATAGGTTAAGGGACTAATGCGTTTGTGAGTATACACAGGTCTATAAGTCTATGAGGAGTTTGATATTTACAGAGAAAGTCGACCCCTAAAAATGAAGTTCTTCAACTGAAGACTTTGATATTCTGAAGACTTTCTGAAGACTTTGAAAGTGAAGAAATTGGTCTGACCTTGAAGACTTGGTATTCATTTGTGGAACATGAAGCGTGAAGACTTTTGTTTTCGTAGTTTCATTTTCTCTTTCTTGAGTCATAGGAAACACCGTACTGTTAAAGGGGGTCGAGGAAATACTACGGAAAAATTTCCATGTGATGCTCAACTCAAAATCCTACACCTACCAATCCCTTCGAGTGAAGCCTTTGGAAATCTCATACAGTTCAGTCACTTTCTTCAGTGACAGAGACGAAGTTCTTCTGGTCGCTGATGAATTTGCTCTGACTGAGGAGTTAGGAATAAGTCAGTGCGAATTACCTACACAGTGAGGAACATGATAGCCCTGAGGAATTTGAGAGTCAAATTTCCGACCGTTGCTGTGCTGCGCGCCAGCTGTCCCAAAATATCTTATCCACCTAACGGTCATATCATTGAGGGGCATTTATGTCTTATCATGTTGGGCTGCTCCCTAGGCAATAAATAGCTGCCCCCTACAACCACTAGCTGGTTGGCTGCTCCGAGAGAACTTGACACTTGTCATTTGAGAGCAACCCATCCTCCGAGGACTTTGAGCGAAAATCATCGAGTGAGGAAAACCCAAAACCAAATCCCTACAAACCCAAAGTGATTGAGCATCACTGAAGAAATTGATCCTGCATGGATCTGACGCTTGTTACCTTTGAAGACTGTGCTTCTTCCAGACGGTTAGGCGTCAAGGTCTAGAGCATCCAAGAGGAATTGTGGATCGCCGAGTGACCAAGTCTATGAAGGTTTGGAAGTCGCCTAAATACTTACCACGAGTGATTGGACGAGGTTTGTGTGACCTTAGTTCAAGGAGAATACGATGAGGACTGGGTGTCCTGAGCTGCGTGCTCAGCGACTGGGTGTCCGGGACTGTGTGTCCTCGAGTTTAAATACTCAGCCGCTCCAACCAGACGTACAACTGAGACAGCAGTTGGAACTGGTCTACCAAATCATTGTCTTCACCAACCTAACTGGTTCTATTTCCTCAACCCTTTCATTTCCTCATTACTGTGTTGACTGATTGTTCATATCTGTGTTTGAAGACTTTGACTGAAGACTTTCTCAATTTCCCCAGTTCAATTTCTTCAGTCTGTTTGTCTTCATCTTGTGTTATCCTGTGGTTACGCTTTCTGTACTCTGTGCTAGTCTTCATTTCATCATGATGACCATGCTTGTATTCTGTTATGCTTACTTCTGAGTACTTATTCCGCTGTTAATAGTTCTTCGCTAAGGAATGTCCTCACCGGCAAATTCCTCAGTGAAGAATTCATAAAAATCACCTATTCACCCCCCCTCTAGTCGACATAACGCACTTTCAATGCGGCTTTGCAATGTCCGCGTGTCATCAACCGATCCCCAGTCCAGCCCCTTGTTGACCCATGATGCAAGCTGTGGCGGAGGAGCGGAGCGGAAGGCTAGGGCAGCCGCCCACTTTCTACCTCGGGGTGCTGTGATGTAAAACCACTCCCGTTGCCATAAGTCAGAAACTTCCGGGATGGAACCCTTTGGCCATACAGCATCAATACATTTTCTTATTATAGCGCCTCCGCACTCCGCATGTCGCCCATCAATCATCTTCGGCTTTACATTGAAGGTCTTGAGCCATAAGCCAAAGTGTGGGGTAATGCGGAGGAAGGCCTCACACACAACGATGAACGTTGATATGTGAAGGAAGGAATCTAGTGCTAGATGATGAAAATCTAGCCCATAATAGAACATGGGCCCTCTAACAAAGGGATGAAGACCGAAGCCTAGCCCTCGGAGGAAGTGGGAGATGAATACGACGCTCTCGTTGGGTTTGGGAGTAGGAATAACCTGCCCTTGAGCAGGAAGCCTGTGAAGGATTTCGGCTGTCAGATACCTAGCCTCCCTAAGCTTCTTGATGTCCTCCTCTATGAAGGAAGAGGCCATCCACTGGCCTTGAAGGTTGGATCCAGACATGGTTGACGGTCCGAAGCGCTTGGACTGAACCTTGGGTGTTGGAACTCGAGGTGGGGGAAGGGAATGATCGGGCGTGGGAAGAAAAGGGCAGGTCTTGACCTCTTTATAAAGAGGATGAATGTCAAGCGTCCTCCGCGCGGCCGTTTCCAACTTGCCTAAACTAGGGAGTCGTACTAATGGAGCAGTTGGGTTACCCACGCCCGTATTTATGAGAATCCCGTGATAAGGGGGACACGATCTCTGCTTCGACAAGACGTGCCAATAAACCGCCTCGCAAAACTTGTAGTGGTTGGTTGGAAAACCGGTTTGGATAATAACCAGGCCGTGGCATGATGTCACGCTAGGTAAAAGTCGTCAGCAGATTAGACTCGTGGAATATTGTATTCTCTATGGTGGTACATGGAATTTTTTTTGGAGAGCCGGACACGATTCGTGTGTTCAAGATCTACTTTGGAGTATTCGGAGAAGGAACCCATCTTGCAATGCCGAAGACAATCTGCACGCAGACTCATTATCATTGAAGCCTGTTCAAGGGCTATTGAGGGAGTCCTGGATTAGGGGGTCCTCGGACAGCCGGACTATATGCTTATGCCGGACTGTTGGACTATGAAGATACAAGATTGGAGACTTCGTCCCGTGTCCGGGTGGGACTCTCCTTTGCATGGAAGGCAGGCTTGGCAATTCGGATATGTAGATTCCCTTCTCTGTAACCGACTCTGTGTAACCCTAGTCCCCTGCGGTATCTATATAAACCGGAGGGTTTAGTCTGTAGGACAAGAACAATCATAATCATAGGCTAGCTTCTAGGGTTTAGCCTCTAATATCTCGTAGTAGATCAACTCTTGTAATACTCATATCATCAAGATCAATCAAGAAGGAAGTAGGGTATTACCTCCATAGAGAGGGCCCGAACCTGGGTAAACATCGTGTCCCCCGCCTCCTGTTACCATTAGCCTTAGATGCACAGTTTGGGACCCCCTACCCGAGATCCGCCGGTTTTGAAACCGACACCCGTGGGCTTACAAACTAAAGAGAGATAAGATGCCCGTAATCCCTTTCTTGTCCCTCTCCTCAGGAAACGGAACAAGATAGCAGGGGGCAAAAGGAGTGCCTAAGCGAGGTACGAGCAGCAGAGGACACCAAGAGAACATCCCGGTGGCCGTCCGGACGAGGACTGGGGGTGATGGTGCCGGGAGAAGAGCCGAAAGATGAGGCAGCGGGCCGCCAATACGCTATGAAGGCGTCGGTGTCCATGTATTCCGACTTGACGACCCGCATCCGCCTTCTCTAGCCTTCCCACTCCAGACGCCCAAGGAGGCGACCCCAAGAAGTTCAAGGAGCTGGCCCCACCAGGAGGAAGGGCCAGGTGCAGATGTTGCTGCTGACGGTGCCGCCCAGGGACGGGGTGTCCGACGCCTAGTCGGACCCGTCATCCTCCCGCTTGACGCCCTCGTCATTGCTGTCGCTGTCCTCCTCGCCACTCTCGCTTGAGGAGGAGTGTTTATCATCGGAGGAGATCTCCACGCAACACCTTAGGCGAGTTCCCAAGTGCCCAAAAACCTTGATGGAAAGCAGGCCGTTCTCCATTAATTTGAAGTGGAGAACGAGCACCTCCGACAGGCTGTGGGAATGAGCGAAGGCCTTCCATCCGCGACGAAGACACATGACGTGAGGGGCGGGGAAGTCAACATTGACCCACATGCTGCCATTCCCGCAGCCCCTCATATGCAATCTCGGAGCCTCTGGGAGGTCGAGCTCCATCTCCCAAGCGAACGGAGTAGGAAGACGAAGACCACGACGCACTGGCCAGTGCAGCCTAATGAAGAACTCGTGGGGCTGGTCTCCGACGTGACCCTCCATTGGGGAAGGGGCCGCCGGCGGAGGTGAGGCCGGTGCACCGCCCCGTCCTCCTCTTCCCCGAGTGCCACGGCAGCCTCGGCCTTGACCCCTCCTCCTTCCTCTCACGGCCGGCTCTTCCGCCATGAGCTCTTGGGAAGGAGGGGCACGTTGTCGAGCAGAGACCCTCCTCGCCGCAATCGAAGCACCAGCGCGCCCTCGGGCCATAGCAATGGATGGGGAATGACGACGAAGGGGAGATGCGGAGAGATGCTTTTCCTCCTGCCCCTGAGTCCTCCTACCCCGTTGATGTCCTCGAGCAGAGACCCTTGCCCAACTATATAAAGGGGACTCAGGGGCAGGAGGAAAAGCATTTCTCCGCGTTTCCCCTTCGTCGCCATTCCCCATCCGTTGCTTTGGCGAGAGGGTGCGCCGGTTCTTCGATGGTGGCGACGAGGGTCTCTGCTCGATAGCGTGCCCCTCCTTCCCAAGAGCTCGTGACGGCAGAGCCGACCGTGAGAGGAAGGGGGGGTGAGGCCGAGGCCGCCTTGGCGCTCGGTGAAGAGGAGGACGGGGTGGCACACCGGCCTCGCCTCCGCTGGCGGCCCCTCCCCCAATGGAGGGTCACATCGGAGACCAGCCCCGCGAGTTCATCATCAGGCTGCACCGACCAGTGCATCTTCGTCTTCGTCTCCCAACTCCGTTCGCTCGGGAGATGGAGCTTGACCCGCCACAGGCTCTGAGGTTGCATATGAGGGGTTGCAGGAATGGTAGCATGCGGGTCAATGTTGACTTCCCCGCCCCTCACATCATGTATCTTCGTCGTAGATGGAAGGCCTTCGCTCGTGCCCATAGCCTGTCGGAGGGGCTCGTTCTCCACTTCAAATTAATGGAAAACGGCTTTCTTTCCGTCAAGGTTTTTGGGCACTTGGGAACTCGCCTAAGGTGTTGTGGAGAGCTCCTTCGATGATGAATACTCCTCCTCAAGCGAGAGTGGGGAGGAGGAGAGCGACAACAACGACGAGGGCGTCAGGCGGGAGGATGACGGGTCGAACTAGGCATCGGACACGCCATCCCTGGGCGGCGCCGGCAGCAGCAGCATCTGCACCTGGCCCTTCCTCCTGGTGTGGCCAGCTCCTTGAACTTCTCAAAGTCGCCTCCTTGGGAGGCTGGCGTGTGAAGGCCGGAGTAGGCGAAGAAGGCGGGTGGCGTGTCGTCAAGTCGGAGTACGCAATCACTGACGCCTTCATAGCATATTGGCGGCCCGCTGCCTCATCTTTCGGCTCTTCTCCCGGCACCATCATCACCAGCCCTCGTCCGGACGGCCACCGGGATGTTCTCTTGGTGTCTTCTACTTCTCGTACCTCGCCTAGGCACTCCTTTTACCCCCCTGCTATCTTGTTCCGTTTCCTGAGGAGAGGGACAAGAAAGGGATTACGTGCATCTTATCTCTTTTTAGTTTGTAAGCCCACGGGCCTTAGTTAAATTTAAAACTTGTAATCCCCTTGCTCATGTTTACATTCCGTATGAATTGTACCTGTATGGGACGTATTAATTAAAAAGGGTGCTTGCCGGGTTCTTTGTGCATGAGCGTAACTCATGTCAAGGAATGAATCCTTCTTATTTTTAAGATAAACATTGTTGCCTGGCAACAGGCCTTGTCGTCCCCTTACTTCATTTGACCATACTCATGCTCTTGGCGGGTGCAGGGGCGAAGTAGGGTTAGGCCCCTCGTTTGCTTCCTTGCCACCGCAAATGAGGTTTCATACGTCCCAATTGCATACGGAAATGCACAACAAGGGATGAAGGACTTATCTGAATCTGCAGCCCCCGGCATCCTTGGCTTGCCGTGGTTGGACCCTTGTGTCCGCAGCCCCCAGCAACCTTGGCTTGCCGGGACCGGAGCGCCGGCTCATTCTCTTTCTTCCAAATAGCTCAACAGAAATGTTCATGCACCCTGCGAACCGCGCCTTATGGGTAAAACTTGCGAAGATGCTCGATGTTCCAGGAGTTGCTCACTGGAATGGCATCTTAGGTCTCCAGGCGGACTGTGCCAGGCTTGGAGACTAGTATTACCCGATAAGGGCCTTCCCACTTTGGCGCCAACTTGTCGGAATTCTTGGCCGATTGAATGCATCGAAGAACAAGGTTGCCTTCCTCAAAGCTTCGGGCATGAACCTTGCGGCAATGGTAGCAGCCCAAGGATTGCTGGTAGCATGCTGCTCTCACAGCCGCCCGAAGACGATCTTCCTCGAGGAGCATTGTGTCATCTTGCCGCAATCGCTCTTGATCAAGCTCGTCATAAGCGAGCACTCGAGGTGACCCGTATGTGAGTTCCGTGGGGAGAACTGCCTTTGCCTCGTATACCAGGGCAAAGGGTGTCTGGCTGGTGGCTCGATTTGGCATCGTTCTGATCGACCAAAGAACCGCCGACAACTCATCAATCCAGCGCCTTTCGCTCTTGTGTAGCCAGTCAAAAGTCTTTGTCCTTAGGCCTCACAGTACTTTAGCATTTGCCCTCTCCGCCTGGCTATTGCTCCGTGGGTGTGCCACGGAAGCGAAATAGACCTTGCTGCCGAGGTCTTGGATGTACTGCATGAAGGTGTGGCTTGTGAACTACGTGCCGTTGTCAGTGATGACTCTGTTTGGCACACCAAAACGGCAGACCAGCCCCTTGAGAATTTGACGTCTAACTGTGTTGTCTCCTTCCTCACTGCTTCACCTCCGGCCACTTTGTGAACTTGTCGATTGCAACGTACAAGTACTCAAAGCCCCCGTCAACGCGGGGGAAAGGGCCCAGTATGTCGAGCCCCCAACCCTAGAATGGCCAAGAGAGAGGGATTATTTGAAGGGCTTGAGCTGGCTGATGAAGCTTCTTTGAATGAAACTGACATGCTTCACACTTGGTTACTAGAGCCGCTGCGTCCTGGAGGGTAGTGGGCCAGAAGAAACCTTGCCGGAAGGCCTTGCCGGCAAGGACCCTCGACCCTATGTGGGAGCTGCATATGCCTCCATGTATCTCTTCCACTAGCCCAGTCCTTCCTCCCGGGGGATGCACTTCAATTTCACACCGTTTGGTCTTTTTCTATACAAAACATTGTCAACAAACTGGTACATGGCAGACCGACGGGCTACTTTCTCCGATTCTTCCTGTTCCTCAGGAAGCTCCCCTGTTTGGAGGAATTGAACGGTATGCTGTGCCCATGCCGGAGCCTGGGGCTCGATGGCAAGGACTAAAGGCATTTCCTCCGCCATGGGAGCGGCTGTCTCTACGGCCAGGGCTTGATGCCCTATCGGTGTCGGTTGCCCCATGGCAGGGTCAGCATCCACGGCAACATCTTCGTCAGCGGCCCCTGGGAGCTTGGTGGGAAACTACTTGCCGGGGCCTGATTTCCTCCACTTGTTCTGCTCTGCCAATGGTTCAACGGATGGTTGTGTTAACCAAAGCACAAAAGTGCCTGGTTCCACAGGTAGTTTGAAGGTAGCACGCTTCGGCAGGTAGTCGGCGATGTCGTTCTCCACTCGGGGAACAGGCTCCGCCTGTATCCCTTCAAGACGCTCCTCTAGCTTCCTCACCTCATCCATGTAGGCTTCCATCAACGGGCTTTGGTAATCCTTATTGACCTGCATGACGACAAGATGTGAATCACCCCTGACGATGAGCTTCTTGCTCCCGAGGTCTGCTGCGATCCTGAGACCGGCAAGCAACCCCTTGTATTCAGTAGTGTTGTTCATCGACACCTCCCTGGGAAAGTGCATTTTGATTACATACTTGAGGTGCTCTCTGGTGGGCGCGACGAGCAGCACACCAGCACCGGCGCCTTGTAGCGAGAAAGCCCCGTCAAAGTACATAATCTAGTTGCGACTTGCTTCCTTGCCGGGAAGAGTGGTCTCCTGGATCTCTTCATCGGTTGTCGAGGTCCACTCTGCAATGAACTCTGCCAAGACTCTGCTTTGGATCATCGAGGTACTTTCAAACTTCAAACCAAAGCTCGACAGCTCCAAGGCCCATTCCATGATCCTCCCTATTGCGTCCGGGTTAAGCAGTATCCGTTGCAACGGAAGGCGGGTGACAACGGTGATCTCTTGTGCTTGGAAGTAATGATGCAACGTCCTTGAGGCCATAAGGAGGCCAAAGAGCAATATCTGCACACTGGAGTACCTTGACCTAGCGCCCTGCAAGAGGGAGCTAACAAAGTAAACCGGGTGCTACATCATCTTCTTGCTCTGCACCACTTCACTTGGTTGCATAGGCCCTATCTTGCCGGCGTCAAACCCTGCCGGGGCCTCGCCTTGCCGGGACCAGGCCCTGCCGGGGGAGCTCTGGCTTCCCATCCGCCAACCCTGCCGTTGCTACTGCCCCTTTGTCGACCTCCCTCTGCGCCACTAGTGCAGCGCTGGCCACTTGATTCGTTGCCGCTAGATATAGCATCATCGGCTCTTGTGGTTTAGGCACAACCAGTATCGGCGTGGGGGAGAGGTATTTCTTCTAATCCTGCAGCGCTACTTCGGCCTCTGGGTTCCACTCCATTGGGCCCGCCTTTTTCAAGATTTTGAAAAAGGGAAGGGCACACACAGCAGACTTGGAGATGAATCTTCTCATGGCGGCAACGCAGCCAGTGAGCCGACGCACATCCTTGATCCGCCTAGGTGCCTCGATCTACTCAATGGCCTTGATCTTATCTGGATTTGCCTCGATCCCACGCTGCGACACAAAGAACCCGAGAAGCTTGCCGAATGGAACACCGAAGACACACTTCTCAGGGTTCAGCTTGAGGTTGATCTTGCGCAAATTTGCAAACGTCTCTTCCAAATCTTGCACAAGTGTTGCCTTGTCCTTGGTTTTGACCACTATGTCATCCATATGAGCTTCCATATTTCTATGTAGCTAGGGCTCAAAACCAATTTGGACTGCTCTCGCAAACATTGACCCAACACTCTTCAACCTGAAAGGCATCCGTAAAAAGCAATACATACAACATGGGGTGATGAATGATGTCTTCTCTTCATCTTCTCTTGTCATGAAAATCTGGTGATATCGTGACTAGGCGTCAAGGAATGACAACAGGTCACACCCGTCCGTGGAGTCAACGATCTGGTCAATGCGTGGCAACGAGAAAGGGTCTTTTGGATAGGCCTTATTGATATCTGTGTAATCAATACACAGCCTCCACTTCCCATTTTCCTTACGCTCCACCACCGGATTGGCCAACCACGTCGGATGGAGCACTCCTCTCACCAAGCCTACCGCTTCCAACTTCCTGATCTCTTCTGTGATGAACTCCTGGCTTTCCAAAGCTTGCTTCCTGACCTCCTGCTTGACGGGTCGTGCATGAGGACAGACATCAAGATGGTGCTCAATCACCTCCCTGGGAACGCCGGGGATGTCGGACGCTTGCCATGTAAACACATCTACATTCGCCCGCCGGAAAGTGATGAGCACGCCTTCCTATTTGCTATTGAGGTTGGATCTTATGGTGAAAGCCCATCATGTGCCATCCTCCTTGACGGGAACCTTCTTGGTCTCTGGTGGTGTAGCTCTGGATTTCTTGCTCTTGCCAGTGGAGCTCTCTGGCGCATCCTCGACGGGAGCACATCACTCCAGAGAGGTGTGCTTGCCGGAGTGGGTGCCAGAGGTCTTGCCAGTCTTCTTCCCTCCCGGGGCTTCAGCGGCAGGAGCAAGTGCCTTGGCGGCAGTTGCTGCAACTGCTTCCTGGTAGAGTTGGTCAATGCAGATTAGCACATCCTTCTTGTCGGAGGGGACGGTGATGATGGTCATCGGCCCAGGCATCTTCAGCGTGTTGTAGGCGTAGTGACGCCGCCATGAACTTGGCTAGTGCTGGGCGGCCGAGGATCCCGTTCTTGGGCAAGGGGATCTCGTCTACATTGAAGACAATCCTCTCTGTCATGTAGTTCAACTCTCCTCCAAACATCACGAGCAGCATGACCTTACCCTTCGGCTGACTCCTTCCTGGGTCGACCCCTTGAAACGTGCCCGTCTCTTTGAGGTCTCCATCGGGAATCTGCAGCCTTTTGATCACAATAGGCGAGATCAAGTTCAGACCAGCCCCGCCATCAACTAGCGTCTTCGTCACCTTGAGGTTGCATACCGTTGGTGAAACCAACAACGGCAGACACCCGATCATAGTTGTGCGATCAGGGTGGTCCTCGGTGTCAAATATGATAGGCGTGCTGCACCACTTCAGTGGCTTCTGTGCGTCGAATGATGGCTTCGTCGCTGTGATCTCACGCGCCCACTGCTTGATCTAGCGGTGAGAGGTGTGCAGCAAGGCGCCACCGTCGATGCACATGGCCTTCGTAGCTTTCCGAAACTCGTGGTCGCCGGACTTGTCTTCCTGCTTCTTGTCGCGGCCCCGGACGGGCCTCTCTTGCTGGTTATCCTTCCACGGTAGCCTCCTTGGCCGCACCGGCCATTTTCTCGTGAATGATGAGCGGAGTGCACTCATCGTGAGAATAACCCACCTAGCATGGAAGATATATACATCCCTAGTTGATACATGAGTTATTCGAGCATACAAAACAGAATTTCATTTGAAGGTTTAGAGTTTGGCACATACAAATTTACTTGGAATGGCAGGTAAATACTGCATATAGGAAGGTATGGTGGACTTTTATGGAATAACTTTGGGGTTTATGGAAGTGGATGCACAAGCAGTATTCCCTCTTAGTACAAGTGAAGGCTAGAAAGAGACTGGGAAGCGACCAACTAGAGAGCGACAACAATCATGAACATGCATTAAGATTAATCATCAATGTGTGCAAGCATGAGTAGGATATAAATCACCATGAACATAAATATCGTGGAGGCTATGTTTATTTTGTTTCAACTGCATGCGTGAACATGTGCCAAGTCAAGACACTCGGATCATTCAAAGGAGGATACCACCCTATCATACCACATCACAACCATTATAGCATGTTGACACGCAAGGTAAACCATTATAAACTCCTAGCTAATTAAGCATGCCATGAATAACTATAATATCTAATTGTCATTGCAAACATGTTTCATTCATAATAGGCTGAATCAGGAACGATGAACTAATCATATTTACAAAAACAAGATAGTCGAGTTCATACCAGCTTCTCTCATCTCAATCATTTCATCATATATTGTCATTATTGCCTTTCACTTGCACGACCGAACAGGGTGGATAATAATAATAGTGCACGTGCATTGGACTAAGCTGGAATCTGCAAGCATTTAATACAAAGGAGAACACTAGGTAATATGGGCTCTTGGTTAGATCAACAATAATGCATATGATAGCCACTCATCATTTTCATCATGGTCTTCTCCTCTTGACCCCCAAACAAAAGAAAAGAAATAAAACTTATTTACACGGGAAAGCTCCCAACAAGCAAAAGAAGAATGAGAAATATTTTTGGGTTTTCTTTTAATTACTACTACAAGCATGGAAAGTAAACTAGCTAAAAGCTACACCTAATTCTTTTTGTTTTTCTTAAGATTTTTCAAACACACAAGAAGAAAGCAAGAAAATAAAATAAACTAGCATGGATAGTAAAATGAAAAAGTATGAGCACCGACAACTAGAATGAGTCTGTGAACATGAATGTAATGTCGTTGAGAAATACGTACTCCCCCAAGCTTAGTGTGGCACCCCAGCTCAGAGCGACCGGTTTACCTTGTATTGCCAACCCAGAGATCATGTCTTGTGGCAACACACAACATCTTGGTACAGAAATCACGACTTTATGGAAACTAGTGGAAGCATAGATGTTACATTACAACAAGTAGCGAGGCCAAGAGGCACACTCAGTGCGGCTGAACAATATGTACATTATTTAGTGAACATAAAGGGGCCTCGAGCACAACGTCTACACGGCAGTGGAACAACAACATAGCGGGACTCCATAGCACAGGGACACCGATGTGGACACGGTCTAGACATGACAACACTCTGATCCAGTTAGACTTTCCTGAAAGATGGCATAACACGCCAGGTCAGTACATTCAATGTACTTGCAAGCTCGCAACAAGAAAAACCATAATGGCAAACAATAGGTTGCCTCGCAACCGAACAGTGATCACGACGAACCACTAACAAACCACTCTTGGTTCCATAGGTTACCTCGTAACCCAAACAGTGATCATTTCCGGATCACGAACAGTACCGCCGTCGTCAGTCTCACTGACATCATCATAACTCAACAGTGCAAGGTAAATACTTAGTGTGCAATATTATTTATGAAAGTTGATCCATGGTGTGACTTACTTGCGAACTGGGCCCTTATCCGCAGGCATGGCTATAAATAGATTAATACACTCTGTAGAGGTAGCACACTTTACCCACACCACGGAACCCATAGCCGCGCATTCCTATTCGGGTGGACCAACGATATCCCGACAGAACCCTCCCATTGCCATAACACTCTTACGACCACTTCGACCAACTACCCTCTGGGACTAGTCCTGGGTGACCCCGCCTCCCAGAGGCAACTACCACCGTCGTGGCAAAATAAATAGTCCCAAAAAGGGACCTGGTACCATAACAACAACAGGTCCACAAGGTTATGTCTGCTTACCGGGCCAGGGTAACGCACGCCCACAACCTTCCCTAGTTGGAGGTATCGACAAGAGGTATGACAACGGAACGACTACAGCCTCCCCACTAAGGCAAATGTGGTTGCACTTGGCAGCTCGATTCAGTGGCACCATGACCCAACCAACTTTTAAGTTCAAGTTCAATTATCATCAGGTTTAACTTGAAAATAAAAATGCTCGAGTCACAGCATGCCATGCTCATGCAACCATGTATCATGCATCATATATCACTTTAACAATATCAGATCAACCTTATTCAAAGTTCTACTTGCACAAACTCAACTTGCAACATTTCTGATCCTTTCTTACTGCTTATTTCTACTCATTACTTTAGTGGGTTTTTATCCAATAAAACTCATTTTTCATATAGCAAAAATAATACTCATGCTCATAATACCATAGTCATGACAAATTTT
Source organism: Triticum dicoccoides (assembly GCF_002162155.2). NCBI lineage: Eukaryota > Viridiplantae > Streptophyta > Magnoliopsida > Poales > Poaceae > Triticum > Triticum dicoccoides. The sequence goes on from NC_041387.1 coordinate 28,653,170, forward strand.
ACTTAGATCAACTACTCAAGCTATACTCGCTGGTTCAAGCATTTCTTTTCTGTTAACTAAGCATTTTAATCATAACAAAATAAATAGCTGCATCATTTATTTTTAATACTATATGCAATGAATATCATATAAATTCAAGTAGAAAATCATGGATATTGCAAAGACACCATGATCATGCTGTCGTGGCTTGCCTTAGTGCAGAGGAGCTTCACACTCCTCCTGGATGCCTTCAAGACAAGCTTCACCTTCTGAAAATAATTCAAATGACAAAAAGAAAATATCAAGAACACTTCTGAAAATTACCAGAAAGTTTAGGCAGCAAAGAAAAATCCCATTGGGTGTGTTACTAGGATTTTCCAGCAAGAACAGAATGCAAAAAGAATCAACTCATCTGAACTTGTAGAATAAAAGTTATAGCTGGTCAAAGTTCTGGTCAAATTTTAATTATATTTGAATTAAAAAGAAAAATCCAGGGGGGGGACATCAAAGATGTAAAACGCCAGGGCGCCACCACTCATACCGCTTCGGGCGTGGCCTGAGTGGATGACAGCGGTGAAAGGACCAAGATGTCGCCTAGAAGGGGGGTGAATAGGCGTTTGAAAATCTTTTACTGATTTGGCTATATCTTAATGCGGAAATAAACTAAGCGGATACTTTTCTAGCACAAATCCTAACTATACTAGTCTCACTAAGTGCACCAACAACTTAGCATAAACAAGATGGGAACAACGAGGATATGAGTAAGGACAAGTAAGTCACACAAACTTACTCAATGTATATCATGAGATATGGAAATGAATAATACACACAACCACAAGTAAGCAATACAAGCTTACACAAATTGTATCACAATATATGGGGTTGAATGATACAAGCAAACTCAAGTAAGTTACACAAACTTACTTGAGCAATATCGCAATATATGGAAGTGTATGACACAAGTTATCAATTCACACTAATCACAAAGTATATCAATAGTAGCAAGTATGAATTGTGGAATATGAAGTGTAAGCCTAAATAATCTCTACAAGGAAATGGCCAACACAATATAATGAACCACCACAATATAATGAGGACAACAAGATATAGTGAATGCACTGTAAAATGGCCAAAGTAAACCACAAGTAAGGAGTTAGGCTTAGGGATAACCAAAGTCATGGAGACGAGGATGTATGCCAATGTTCAGTTCCTTGGAGGGAAGCTAGTCACCGTTAGAGAGGTGGATGTTACCACGAAGGCACACTAACGCCACGAAGGCTCACCCTATTATCCTTGAGATATCACCACAAAGGTGATTCCCAACCACTAGTGGTAGACCTTGAGGTGGCCTCCAAACATTCACAAACTTTCCGGTGGACAAATCACAAGTTGATTCCTCACCGAAGCCCTCCTACCGCCTAGGAGTCTCCAACCTCCAAGAGTAACAAGATCAAGGGGGAAATGCTCAAGACTTGCTCAAATCACAAATTGCTTTGGTCAAAAGAGAGAGGAGGAGTGGTTGTATGCTTGGATGAAATCTCTCTCAAGAACTCTCACAAATCTCTTCGGGGTGTAGCATGAGAACGCTCAAATCCCTCTCTCTCAAATATCACCAAAAGCAACTAATGCTATGGAGGGATGGGAGAGGAGAGGAACAATGGAGGAGGTCAACCAATGAACCCTAGATCCATGGGATAGTTTTCCCCCAAATGGATTGGAGTTTTGAGGCTTGGGGGAGGAGGATAGAGCTCAAAATAATGGGGAAATCTCAGATCCAAAAGCTCTGACTCGATAGGGAAGAAGGGTGCCTTATATAGTGCCCCACCAAATCTGCCTGTTACGCACAGAAAAATGCATCCCGGAACTTCTGGGCAAGCCCGGAACTTCTGGGGCCCCTATTGGACACATATGTGCAAACTCTCTGGTTATCCCGGAAATTTCCCCAGAACTTGCCCGGAACTTCTGTCCCCGCAGAAAACAGCCGGCATACCGAAAGTAAAACAAGCATAACCTTTTCATACGAACTCCAATTTTGATGATCTTGGGCTCGTTTTAAAGCTATGCGAAAACCCCAAGTCCTCACATAGAGAACCATCGAAGATCAACCAAAATAGAGGATCCAAAATATGCAAAGGTGTTATCATATATTTGGGAAACCTATTTGGCTTTGGATTTTGTTTGCTATATAGGATAGGAGTGGAATTGTGTAAAGAATATGTTGACTTGAGAAATCCATCACGAAACCCTTTAATCCCCTCTTAATAGTGCGGGATCCCTATAACTCAAGAATAATAAAAGAGCTATACTACATAGCTATCGAGAATCCATTCTTGAGTGTATGTGTTTCTTCGGTGGTCATCATTCCACAACACTAACGTCAAAGGAACTAATACCTTTGACACGAGCCTTTCACTTGAGCTTGATGTTGATGTTTCTTCTTGGCTCAAGTTGAAGGCAAGACATTGGTGAAGTCTTCAAGTAGCTCCCCCATACATACTGTGAGAAGCTTTGCTTTGTATTCATCTTGACGTGTCCATCACAAGATCATCTGCAAGCTTCAAGCATGTAACTCTCCAGACTGCCTATCTTGAACTTGCCCTTGTAAACCATGATCATCATCACTTGATGTCATCCTCTCATGGGAACTTGAAAGCTTTCTCTTGATGTAAGTCCATGAGAATCACCTCATGTGGCACATGATTTGCGCTTGTGTGTTGACCATCTTTGAATTCAATCTTCGATCTTCATCTTGGCCAACATTTATCTTTGCTCCATGATTAATCTTGATGCACAACTATATGTATATGTCATTCATTCTGAATCCATTCAATCTCCTTGCATCACCCATGGAACAAACCTTCCTATATAACTTGATTTCATTATTTCTTCATAGGAATTGTCATTCATTATCAAGTATCAATGCATATATTTATGTTGATGGATTTCATACATCAATTCATCCAATATTCTTCATGCATTGCAAATGGAACTTTCCTTCAAATGTATATCTCAATGCAAACATTAGTCCATTAGGATTGTCATTTAATTACGAAACCATACATGGGGACTATATGTACTTTCAATCTCCCCCATTTTGGTAATTGATGACAACCTCAACAAGAGGGTTTGTCTAATGAATTTTAAACAAGCATGCAATTTATCCAAGGATAAATTGTATACTTGGGTTGATTTTGATAGCATCAAGTATCACAAAGAAACTTGATGATATCAAAACTGGTTGTACTAATCATCAAAACACTACACAAGCATTTGATGTTAATAGACCACAATCTATAGAGCAAGCTCCCCCACAATATATGCATGTGTGAATGAACTTTGAATTTCATATGCATATATTGGTTGATATAAACTTGGTGAAGCTTTCTCTATATATTCATTCATGTAACAAGCACATATAACTAGGGTAGGTATGCATGAATAAACACAAGTACTTCAAAAATACTTACCTTAAACCCTCTAAACTTCTCCCCCATTGGAAACAAATGCCAAAATGGATGAAAAATTCTAGAAGATAAATATAGTATGAGTTCCTCCTTAATGTGTGAAAATCACAAAAATGTGAGTGAAATCGAATGAACATATTCAATGATGACAAATTTGAGGAGCTCAAACCATATTTAGGATCTAGAATGCAACAAGATACTATGATATGAAATTAAGATTAGACATGGGAGGAAAACATTCAGAAGATCCAAAGAACATATTTTGGACAAGATAAAGTAGGAATATCCAATGTGATCATCATGTCAAGTAAGGGTTCAAAATACATCCAAAACACATGAGTGCGCCAGGATATATGCAATGCATACGAGCGCTCACTTTCAACCTCTTACCGAAACCACCAGAGTCAAAATGAACCTAACCAAGTGGACGACAAGGAATAAATGATATCACGGAAGGATATGAGCTTTCTAGTGTATAAAAGATTTTAAGTGGCCAATAGTCAGCATGATATGCATTCACAATGGAACTCGCATACACAAAAAGGTTGCAATTGATAAGAACATGATATCCACAAGTGAGTCCATTATTATACAACTTGAGCCTAGTCATAATAGCAAGGCACATGGCACAAAACACATGGCACAAATTGACCTGATTTGCATAACACAAAGTGAAGCAAGCAATCAAAACATCTAACGAGCCAAAAAGATAAAAGAATATTATGATTTGGGCAAAGGAGTGTTCTAAGGAAAATACATAAGTGTGTTAGCATAACTACAACACATAGGGTAAAACCACTTAAGTATTTGCATATCGATATGCATTTGAATTTCATGCACATCTTAGCAATTAAGAATTTGATGGATTTACCATATATATATATATGGGATTAGATAAAGAAAACAAGGCATGTGAATTTACTCATAGTAAATATGCATGCACAAGCCTACCAAAAGCTAGGGAGATACAGATTGGACAAATGAACACATAACCGTTAATACTTCCAATAACATCACTAGTCATTAATGTGTCCAAAATGAATCGAAGTGACAAACCAACATATGATAGCACACAAAGTTCAACATATGAACCAAAGAAAACCAATGAGCACATATAAGATATGCATTGCACACATACTCATAGGAATATCGCACTCAAGTAGATGTAGGACACTATAAACAATGAGATAGCAAACTCCCATAACTCCATACAAACCAATAAGATGAATTTGAACAAAATGGTATTTTGGGTTATCATTCGGTGTAGAAACAAAATAAGTACATGATCATCTATACTAACACAAGCATAACATGAGAGTTTTAGAAATAAACACAATGCTTAGATAGTATATTATTAACATTCCAACTAGATAGATCATCATGCAAAGAAACAATTGGAATAGCTTTAATCAACCGATTTTCCAAATATGATTTTGAAGATAGCCATGGGCAAAACCGCACAAGAATTCCATATGTAAACAAGGCATTGCATGCCACTGAGATATAAGATAATCTCAAATATATTCTAAGTGGCATCCCATAAGTGTTCACATTCAACAAGGATTGTGATATGCACAAAGCATATCACTCCCCCATAATGTGGTGATCCATTAATATCTCAAAAGAGCCCAATAAGATGCAACTGAAATACAATGAAGGCTCGAGACTACACACACAAATATATGATGTGAATTGCAACCTACACATGCTAGATAACACAAATCAAGCAAATTAGGAGACACAACATATACAAAGACATGCTAGGTACAAAACCTAAACATGCATTGTCTAGTAACTTTCAATGTAGACAATATAAATACAAGTTACCGCCATGAGGATCATTGGAATGACAAATATGATGATAATTCACTTGATTTGGTTTTAACCATAATGAATGGTGAGAATCATTTTTATTCATGAACTAGCCAAGTCTCCAATGCCCTCCATACACCTATTGATCAAGTTTGAGCTCAATGGTCCCCAACCACGTTGGGTCCTAAGAAGTTAGTAACAATAGGCTTGGCAACCCAATGGTCTTATCAACTTTCAACCCACTTTGGGCACCAACAAACTTGGCAAACAAATTGCCAACATTATCCTTTCTAAGTGAATAATGATCATTAACAATTGGAGGCTTAAAGACATTACCGTTGGGACATGATGAAGATATGTGTCCCTTCTCACGGCAAATATAGCAACATGTGATCCCCTTTCTCTTCTTCTTTACCTTCTCAACATGGAGAACATTATATTGGTTAGGCATGTGAAGAGGCCTTTCATTATCTTGAGATTGAACTTGAGGCCACTTACCTTGAGGCTTCACACTTGAAGCCTTATTCTTTAATGGACAAGATCTCACATGGTGTCCAACATTCTTGCACTTGAAGCAAATAATGTTGACCAAATTCTTGACTTTATCTTGTCCCTTCTTATTGTTCTTGGACTTATTCTTGTTGGAGATGAAATCAAGTCCTATTTTGTCTTGGGGGTCCTTTTGCACACTCAAGGTATTATCACAACCATTTTCCAAGTCTTTCTTCAAACTAGTGACTTGGGCCTTGAGCTCTTTATTTTCCTCTACAAGGTTAGTATTAACAAAAGAACTAGAGGAAGTAGAGGCTTCATTGTTAGAGAAACAAAGCATGGTGCGCAATTCATCACAAGATGTACCAATATCATGTAGAGAGGAATTGCAAGGGCTAGCACATGGCAATAAGGCATTTCGAGTAGAAGATGTGCTAATATCCACATGAGACTCACATGATTTTACCATGGTGACCATAGCCTCATGAGCTAACTTTAACTCATCATGAGAGATTAGAAGATCCTCATGAGTGATTGAGAGCTTTTTATGACTTTCTTCCAATTTCCCATAATTGCTAGTTAGCAAATCAAGTTGATTCCTTAGCTCAACATTTTATTTCAACATTGATGCTTCACACAAGATAGAGTTAGTAGAACAAGCATCATTGTCAATATGAGAGGAGCATGTAGAAACTAGAGACTCCGCATGAGTAGCTTGAAGTTCCTCATGAGACTTAGAGAGTTTGGTGAGCTCTCCTTTGACATTCTTGTAGCCAAGGTCAAGGTGCTCAAAATCCTCTTTAAGTTTACAATTAGTAACTTCAATCTGTTCTTTTAAATACCTCAAGTCACTAAGACATTGATGAGCCTTAGCAAGTTCATGCTCAAGTTGTTCACTTTTCGCTTGATCATTAAGAAATGAGTCATTACGTTTTTGAAAGCAAGCAAGAACATCTTGGAACCTTGTATAAGTGTTATTTTTAGCTCTATGAAGAGTTTTCCCAATCTCATAGAGATTTTGAGTCAACTCATCATCCTCATACTCATTACAACTATCATCATTATCACTAAGAGAAGATGATACCTCGTCATTACCTCTTGCCATGAGGCACATGTGAACAAAGGGGGTTGATGATGATTCTTTTGGAGAAGAGGGTTCTTCATCAATCAAGCATGCCTCATCTTTCTTGATTTCCTCTACATGGTTAGTCATAGAACAAATAGACGAAACCAAAGCATTTCTATCAAGGCAACATGGGAGATCAAGCATATCATCACAAATGATCTTAACACCATCATCACAAGATATTTCTTCACTCACCATGTCATTACCTTGTGGCACGCCACATGTTGGTGAAGTGGAAGATATTGAAGTGTCCAAGTAATTGGAGGTGTAATCAATAGAGAGTTCTTCATGATTTAAAAATGTGGAGAGCTCCTCCATTAACTCCCCGAAAAGAATATTGTCTTCATCAAGATTAGACCCACCATATATATCTTCAAGTTTGGTCCAAGCCTCATGTGCCGACTTGCAAGTCAAGATTTCCTTAAGCACTTCGAAGGATATAGCTTGGTGAATGGCACTCAAAACTTGACTATCAAGATGCATATCCACAAGTGATGGAGATTGTCCATCCTTGAGATTTGAATCCCCTACAACAACAATCCGCCAAGTATTTGGACCCATGGCCCGAAAGTGACAAAGCATGCGTAATCTCCACATAATGTAATTTGTGCCATTAAAACAAAATGTGTCATCCTGCACTAGTTCACTAGTTGACATCGTTACTCTCTAGGCGGTGAAGCCTGATTAGGAGAGACCGGGCTCTGATACCAATTGAAAGGACCGTGATGTCGCCTAGTGGGGGGGTGAATAGGCATTTGAAAATCTTTTACGGATTTGGCTATATCTTAATGCGGAAATAAACTAAGCGGATACTTTTCAAGCACAAATCCTAACTATACTAGGCTCACTAAGTGCACCAACAACTTAGCATAAACAAGATGGGAACAACGAGGATCTGAGTAAGCACAAGTAAGTCACACAAACTTACTCAATGTATATCATGAGATATGGAAATGAATAATACACACAACCACAAGTAAGCAATACAAGCTTACACAAATTGTATCACAATATATGGGATTGATTGATACAAGCAAACTCAAGTAAGTTACACAAGCTTACTTGAGCAATATCGCAATATATGGAAGTGTATGACACAAGTTAGCAATTCACACTAATCACAAAGTATATCAATAGTAGCAAGTATGAATTGTGGAATATGAAGTGTAAGCCTAAATAATCTCTACAAGGAAATGGCCAACACAATATAATGAACCACCACAATATAATGAGGACAACAAGATATAGTGAATGCATGGTCAAATGGCCAAAGTAAACCACAAGTAAGGAGTTAGGCTTAGGGATAACCAAAGTCATGGAGACGAGGATGTATGCCGATGTTCAGTTCCTTGGAGGGAAGCTAGTCACCGTTAGAGAGGTGGATGTTACCACGAAGGCACACTAACGCCACGAAGGCTCACCCTATTATCCTTGAGATATCACCACAAAGGCGATTCCCAACCACTAGTGGTAGACCTTGAGGCGGCCTCCAAACCTTCACAAACTTTCCGGGGACAAATCACAAGTTGATTCCTTATCGAAGCACTCCAACCGCCTAGGAGTCTCCAACCTCCAAGAGTTACAAGATCAAGGGGGAAATGCTCAAGACTTGCTCAAATCACAAATTGCTTTGGTCAAAAGAGAGAGGAGGAGTGGTTGTATGCTTGGATGAAATCTCTCTCAAGACTCTCACAAATCTCTTCGGGGTGTAGCACGAGAAGGCTGAAATCCCTCTCTCTCTCAAATCTCACCAAAAGCAACTAATGTTATGGAGGGATGGGAGAGGAGAGGAACAATGGAGGAGGTCAACCAATGAACCCTAGATCCATGGGATAGTTTTCCCCCAAATGGATTGGAGTTTTGAGGCTTGGGGGAGGAGGATAGAGCTCAAAAGAATGGGGAAATCTCAGATCCAAAAGCTCTGACTCGATAGGGAAGAAGGGTGCCTTATATAGTGCCCCACCAAATCTGCCTGTTACGCACAGAAAAATGCATCCCGGAACTTCTGGGCAAGCCCGGAACTTCTGGGGCCCCTATTGGACACATATGTGCAAACTCTCTGGTTATCCCGGAACTTTCCCCAGAACTTGCCCGGAACTTCTGTCCCCGCAGAAAACAGCCGGCATACCGAAAGTAAAACATGCATAACTTTTTCATACGAACTCCGATTTTGATGATCTTGGGCTCGTTTTGAAGCTATGCGAAAACCCCAGGTCCTCACATAGAGAACCATCGAAGATCAACCAAAATTGAGGATGCAAAATATGCAAAGGTGTTATCATATATTTGGGAAACCTATTTGGCTTTGGATTTTGTTTGCTATATAGGATAGGAGTGGAATTGTGTAAAGAATATGTTGACTTGAGAAAATCCATCACGAAACCCTTTAATCCCCTCTTAATAGTGCGGGATCCCTATAACTCAAGAATAATAAAAGAGCTATACTACATAGCTATCGAGAATCCATTCTTGAGTGTATGTGTTTCTTCGGTGGTCATCATTCCACAACACTAACGTCGAAGGAACTAATACCTTTGACACGAGCCTTTCACTTGAGCTTGATGTTGATGTTTCTTCTTGGCTCAGGTTGAAGGCAAGACATTGGTGAAGTCTTTAAGTAGCTCCCCCATACATAATGTGAGAAGCTTTGCTTTGTATTCATCTTGACGTGTCCATCACAAGATCATCTGCAAGCTTCAAGCATGTAATTCTCCAGACTGCCTATCTTGAACTTGCCCTTGTAAACCATGATCATCATCACTTGATGTCATCCTCTCATGGGCACTTGAAATCTTTCTCTTGATGTAAGTCCATGAGAATCACCTCCTGTGGCACATGATTTGCGCTTGTGTGTTGACCATCTTTGAATTCAATCTTCGATCTTCATCTTGGCCAACATTTATATTTGATCCATGATTAATCTTGACGCACAACTATATGTATATGGCATTCATTCTGAATCCATTCAATCTCCTTGCATCACCCATGGAACAAACCTTCCTATATAACTTGATTTCATTGTTTCTTCATAGGAATTGTCATTCATTATCAAGTCTCAATGCATATATTTATGTTGATGGATTTCATACATCAATTCATCCAATATTCTTCATGCATTGCAAATGGAACTTTCCTTCAAATGTATATCTCAATGCAAACATTAGTCCATTAGGATTGTCATTTAATTACGAAACCATACATGGGGACTATATGTACTTTCAATCTCCCCCATTTTGGTAATTGATGACAATCTCAACAAGAGGGTTTTTCTAATGAATTTTAAACAAGCATGCAATTTATCCAAGGATAAATTGTATACTTGGGTTGATTTTGATAGCATCAAGTATCACAAAGAAACTTGATGATATCAAAACTGGTTGTACTAATCATCAAAACACTACACAAGCATTTGATGTTAATAGACCACAATCTATAGAGCAAGCACCCCCACAATATATGCATGTGTGAATGAACTTTGAATTTCATATGCATATATTGGTTGATATAAACTTGGTGAAGCTTTCTCTATATACTCATTCATGTAACAAGCACATATAACTAGGGTAGGTATGCATGAATAAACACAAGTACTTCAAAAATACTTACCTTAAACCCTCTAAACTTCTCCCCCATTGAAAACAAATGCCAAAATGGATGAAAAATTCTAGAAGATAAATATAGTATGAGTTCCTCCTTAATGTGTGCAAATCATAAAAATGTGAGTGAAATCGAATGCACATATTCAATGATGACAAATTTGAGGAGCTCAAACCATATTTAGGATCTAGAATGCAACAAGATACTATGATATGAAATTAAGATTAGACATGGGAGGAAACATTCAAAAGATCCAAAGAACATATTTTGGACAAGATAAAGTAGGAATATCCAATGTGATCATCATGTCAAGTAAGGGTTCAAAATACATCCAAAACACATGAGTGCGCCAGGATATATGCAATGCATACGAGCACTCACTTTCAACCTCTTACCGAAACCACCAGAGTCAAAATGAACCAAACCAAGTGGACGACAAGGAATAAATGATATCACGGAAGGATATGAGCTTTCTAGTGTATAAAAGATTTTAAGTGGCCAATAGTCAGCATGATATGCATTCACAAAGGAACTCGCATACACAAAATGGTTGTAATTCATAAGAACATGATATCCACAATTGAGTCCACTATCATACAACTTGAGCCTAGTCATAATAGCAAGGCACATGGCACAAAACACATGGCACAAATTGACCTGATTTGCATAACACAAAGTGAAGCAATCAATCAAAACATCTAATGAGCCAAAAAGATAAAAGAATATTATGATTTGGGCAAAGGAGTGTTCTAAGGAAAATAGATAAGAGTGTTAGCATAACTACAACAGATAGGGTAAAACCACTTAAGTATGTGCATATCGATATGCATTTGAATTTCATGCACATCTTAGCAATTAAGAATTTGATGGATTTACCATATATAGAGTTAGTAGCACAAGCATCATTGTCAATATGAGAGGAGCATGTAGAAACTAGAGACTCCGCATGAGTAGCTTGAAGTTCCTCATGAGACTTAGAGAGTTTGGTGAGATCTCCTTTGACATTCTTGTAGCCAAGGTCAAGGTGCTCAAAATCCTCTTTAAGTTTACAATTAGTAACTTCAATCTGTTCTTTTAAATACCTCAAGTCACTAAGACATTGATGAGCCTTAGCAAGTTCATGCTCAAGTTGTTCACTTTTCGCTTGATCATTAAGAAATGAGTCATTACGTTTTTGAAAGCAAGCAAGAACATCTTGGAACCTTGTATAAGTGTTATTTTTAGCTCTATGAAGAGTTTTCCCAATCTCATAGAGATTTTGAGTCAACTCATCATCCTCATACTCATTACAACTATCATCATTATCACTAAGAGAAGATGATACCTCGTCATTACCTCTTGCCATGAGGCACATGTGAACAAAGGGGGTTGATGATGATTCTTTTGGAGAAGAGGGTTCTTCATCAATCAAGCATGCCTCATCTTTCTTGATTTCCTCTACATGGTTAGTCATAGAACAAATAGACGAAACCAAAGCATTTCTATCAAGGCAACATGGGAGATCAAGCATATCATCAGAAATGATCTTAACACCATCATCACAAGATATTTCTTCACTCACCATGTCATTACCTTGTGGCACGCCACATGTTGGTGAAGTGGAAGATATTGAAGTGTCCAAGTAATTGGAGGTGTAATCAATAGAGAGTTCTTCATGATTTAAAAATGTGGAGAGCTCCTCCATTAACTCCCCGAAAAGAATATTGTCTTCATCAAGATTAGACCCACCATATATATCTTCAAGTTTGGTCCAAGCCTCATGATCCGACTTGCAAGTCAAGATTTCCTTAAGCACTTCGAAGGATATAGCTTGGTGAATGGCACTCAAAACTTGACTATCAAGATGCATATCCACAAGTGATGGAGATTGTCCATCCTTGAGATTTGAATCCCCTACAACAACAATCCGCCAAGTATTTGGACCCATGGCCCGAAAGTGACAAAGCATGCGTAATCTCCACATAATGTAATTTGTGCCATTAAAACAAAATGTGTCATCCTGCACTAGTTCACTAGTTGACATCGTTACTCTCTAGGCGGTGAAGCCTGATTAGGAGAGACCGGGCTCTGATACCAATTGAAAGGACCGTGATGTCGCCTAGTGGGGGGGTGAATAGGCATTTGAAAATCTTTTACGGATTTGGCTATATCTTAATGCGGAAATAAACTAAGCGGATACTTTTCAAGCACAAATCCTAACTATACTAGGCTCACTAAGTGCACCAACAACTTAGCATAAACAA
>NC_041387.1:28666176-28666611 GCF_002162155.2 Triticum dicoccoides
AAGCATTTGATGTTAATAGACCACAATCTATAGAGCAAGCACCCCCACAATATATGCATGTGTGAATGAACTTTGAATTTCATATGCATATATTGGTTGATATAAACTTGGTGAAGCTTTCTCTATATACTCATTCATGTAACAAGCACATATAACTAGGGTAGGTATGCATGAATAAACACAAGTACTTCAAAAATACTTACCTTAAACCCTCTAAACTTCTCCCCCATTGAAAACAAATGCCAAAATGGATGAAAAATTCTAGAAGATAAATATAGTATGAGTTCCTCCTTAATGTGTGCAAATCATAAAAATGTGAGTGAAATCGAATGCACATATTCAATGATGACAAATTTGAGGAGCTCAAACCATATTTAGGATCTAGAATGCAACAAGATACTATGATATGAAATTAAGATTAGACATGGGAGGAAA
>NC_041387.1:28666621-28720989 GCF_002162155.2 Triticum dicoccoides
CCGACTTGCAAGTCAAGATTTCCTTAAGCACTTCGAAGGATATAGCTTGGTGAATGGCACTCAAAACTTGACTATCAAGATGCATATCCACAAGTGATGGAGATTGTCCATCCTTGAGATTTGAATCCCCTACAACAACAATCCGCCAAGTATTTGGACCCATGGCCCGAAAGTGACAAAGCATGCGTAATCTCCACATAATGTAATTTGTGCCATTAAAACAAAATGTGTCATCCTGCACTAGTTCACTAGTTGACATCGTTACTCTCTAGGCGGTGAAGCCTGATTAGGAGAGACCGGGCTCTGATACCAATTGAAAGGACCGTGATGTCGCCTAGTGGGGGGGTGAATAGGCATTTGAAAATCTTTTACGGATTTGGCTATATCTTAATGCGGAAATAAACTAAGCGGATACTTTTCAAGCACAAATCCTAACTATACTAGGCTCACTAAGTGCACCAACAACTTAGCATAAACAATATGGGAACAACGAGGATCTGAGTAAGCACAAGTAAGTCACACAAACTTACTCAATGTATATCATGAGATATGGAAATGAATAATACACACAACCACAAGTAAGCAATACAAGCTTACACAAATTGTATCACAATATATGGGATTGAATGATACAAGCAAACTCAGGTAAGTTACACAAGCTTACTTGAGCAATATCGCAATATATGGAAGTGTATGACACAAGTTAGCAATTCACACTAATCACAAAGTATATCAATAGTAGCAAGTATGAATTGTGGAATATGAAGTGTAAGCCTAAATAATCTCTACAAGGAAATGGCCAACACAATATAATGAACCACCACAATATAATGAGGACAACAAGATATAGTGAATGCATGGTCAAATGGCCAAAGTAAACCACAAGTAAGGAGTTAGGCTTAGGGATAACCAAAGTCATGGAGACGAGGATGTATGCCGATGTTCAGTTCCTTGGAGGGAAGCTAGTCACCGTTAGAGAGGTGGATGTTACCACGAAGGCACACTAACGCCACGAAGGCTCACTCTATTATCCTTGAGATATCACCACAAAGGCGATTCCCAACCACTAGTGGTAGACCTTGAGGCGGCCTCCAAACCTTCACAAACTTTCCGGGGACAAATCACAAGTTGATTCCTTATCGAAGCACTCCAACCGCCTAGGAGTCTCCAACCTCCAAGAGTTACAAGATCAAGGGGGAAATGCTCAAGACTTGCTCAAACCACAAATTTCTTTGGTCAAAAGAGAGAGGAGGAGTGGTTGTATGCTTGGATGAAATCTCTCTCAAGACTCTCACAAATCTCTTCGGGGTGTAGCACGAGAAGGCTGAAATCCCTCTCTCTCTCAAATCTCACCAAAAGCAACTAATGCTATGGAGGGATGGGAGAGGAGAGGAACAATGGAGGAGGTCAACCAATGAACCCTAGATCCATGGGATAGTTTTCCCCCAAATGGATTGGAGTTTTGAGGCTTGGGGGAGGAGGATAGAGCTCAAAAGAATGGGGAAATCTCAGATCCAAAAGCTCTCACTCGATAGGGAAGAAGGGTGCCTTATATAGTGCCCCGCCAAATCTGCCTGTTACGCACAGAAAAATGCATCCCGGAACTTCTGGGCAAGCCCGGAACTTCTGGGGCCCCTATTGGACACATATGTGCAAACTCTCTGGTTATCCCGGAACTTTCCCCAGAACTTGCCCGGAACTTCTGTCCCCGCAGAAAACAGCCGGCATACCGAAAGTAAAACATGCATAACTTTTTCATACGAACTCCGATTTTGATGATCTTGGGCTCGTTTTGAAGCTATGCGAAAACCCCAGGTCCTCACATAGAGAACCATAGAAGATCAACCAAAATTGAGGATGCAAAATATGCAAATGTGTTATCATATATTTGGGAAACCTATTTGGCTTTGGATTTTGTTTGCTATATAGGATAGGAGTGGAATTGTGTAAAGAATATGTTGACTTGAGAAAATCCATCACGAAACCCTTTAATCCCCTCTTAATAGTGCGGGATCCCTATAACTCAAGAATAATAAAAGAGCTATACTACATAGCTATCGAGAATCCATTCTTGAGTGTATGTGTTTCTTCGGTGGTCATCATTCCACAACACTAACGTCGAAGGAACTAATACCTTTGACACGAGCCTTTCACTTGAGCTTGATGTTGATGTTTCTTCTTGGCTCAAGTTGAAGGCAAGACATTGGTGAAGTCTTTAAGTAGCTCCCCCATACATAATGTGAGAAGCTTTGCTTTGTATTCATCTTGACGTGTCCATCACAAGATCATCTGCAAGCTTCAAGCATGTAATTCTCCAGACTGCCTATCTTGAACTTGCCCTTGTAAACCATGATCATCATCACTTGATGTCATCCTCTCATGGGCACTTGAAATCTTTCTCTTGATGTAAGTCCATGAGAATCACCTCATGTGGCACATGATTTGCGCTTGTGTGTTGACCATCTTTGAATTCAATCTTCGATCTTCATCTTGGCCAACATTTATCTTTGATCCATGATTAATCTTGACGCACAACTATATGTATATGGCATTCATTCTGAATCCATTCAATCTCCTTGCATCACCCATGGAACAAACCTTCCTATATAACTTGATTTCATTGTTTCTTCATAGGAATTGTCATTCATTATCAAGTCTCAATGCATATATTTATGTTGATGGATTTCATACATCAATTCATCCAATATTCTTCATGCATTGCAAATGGAACTTTCCTTCAAATGTATATCTCAATGCAAACATTAGTCCATTAGGATTGTCATTTAATTACGAAACCATACATGGGGACTATATGTACTTTCAATCTCCCCCATTTTGGTAATTGATGACAATCTCAACAAGAGGGTTTGTCTAATGAATTTTAAACAAGCATGCAATTTATCCAAGGATAAATTGTATACTTGGGTTGATTTTGATAGCATCAAGTATCACAAAGAAACTTGATGATATCAAAACTGGTTGTACTAATCATCAAAACACTACATAAGCATTTGATGTTAATAGACCACAATCTATAGAGCAAGCACCCCCACAATATATGCATGTGTGAATGAACTTTGAATTTCATATGCATATATTGGTTGATATAAACTTGGTGAAGCTTTCTCTATATACTCATTCATGTAACAAGCACATATAACTAGGGTAGGTATGCATGAATAAACACAAGTACTTCAAAAATACTTACCTTAAACCCTCTAAACTTCTCCCCCATTGAAAACAAATGCCAAAATGGATGAAAAATTCTAGAAGATAAATATAGTATGAGTTCCTCCTTAATGTGTGCAAATCATAAAAATGTGAGTGAAATCGAATGCACATATTCAATGATGACAAATTTGAGGAGCTCAAACCATATTTAGGATCTAGAATGCAACAAGATACTATGATATGAAATTAAGATTAGACATGGGAGGAAAACATTCAAAAGATCCAAAGAACATATTTTGGACAAGATAAAGTAGGAATATCCAATGTGATCATCATGTCAAGTAAGGGTTCAAAATACATCCAAAACACATGAGTGCGCCAGGATATATGCAATGCATACGAGCACTCACTTTCAACCTCTTACCGAAACCACCAGAGTCAAAATGAACCAAACCAAGTGGACGACAAGGAATAAATGATATCACGGAAGGATATGAGCTTTCTAGTGTATAAAAGATTCTAAGTGGCCAATAGTCAGCATGATATGCATTCACAAAGGAACTCGCATACACAAAATGGTTGTAATTCATAAGAACATGATATCCACAATTGAGTCCACTATCATACAACTTGAGCCTAGTCATAATAGCAAGGCACATGGCACAAAACACATGGCACAAATTGACCTGATTTGCATAACACAAAGTGAAGCAATCAATCAAAACATCTAACGAGCCAAAAAGATAAAAGAATATTATGATTTGGGCAAAGGAGTGTTCTAAGGAAAATAGATAAGAGTGTTAGCATAACTACAACACATAGGGTAAAACCACTTAAGTATGTGCATATCAATATGCATTTGAATTTCATGCACATCTTAGCAATTAAGAATTTGATGGATTTACCATATATAGAGTTAGTAGCACAAGCATCATTGTCAATATGAGAGGAGCATGTAGAAACTAGAGACTCCGCATGAGTAGCTTGAAGTTCCTCATGAGACTTAGAGAGTTTGGTGAGCTCTCCTTTGACATTCTTGTAGCCAAGGTCAAGGTGCTCAAAATCCTCTTTAAGTTTACAATTAGTAACTTCAATCTGTTCTTTTAAATACCTCAAGTCACTAAGACATTGATGAGCCTTAGCAAGTTCATGCTCAAGTTGTTCACTTTTCGCTTGATCATTAAGAAATGAGTCATTACGTTTTTGAAAGCAAGCAAGAACATCTTGGAACCTTGTATAAGTGTTATTTTTAGCTCTATGAAGAGTTTTCCCAATCTCATAGAGATTTTGAGTCAACTCATCATCCTCATACTCATTACAACTATCATCATTATCACTAAGATTAGATGATACCTCGTCATTACCTCTTGCCATGAGGCACATGTGAACAAAGGGGGTTGATGATGATTCTTTTGGAGAAGCGGGTTCTTCATCAATCAAGCATGCCTCATCTTTCTTGATTTCCTCTACATGGTTAGTCATAGAACAAATAGACGAAACCAAAGCATTTCTATGAAGGCAACATGGGAGATCAAGCATATCATCACAAATGATCTTAACACCATCATCACAAGATATTTCTTCACTCACCATGTCATTACCTTGTGGCACGCCACATGTTGGTGAAGTGGAAGATATTGAAGTGTCCAAGTAATTGGAGGTGTAATCAATAGAGAGTTCTTCATGATTTAAAAATGTGGAGAGCTCCTCCATTAACTCCCCGAAAAGAATATTGTCTTCATCAAGATTAGACCCACCATATATATCTTCAAGTTTGGTCCAAGCCTCATGTGCCGACTTGCAAGTCAAGATTTCCTTAAGCACTTCGAAGGATATAGCTTGGTGAATGGCACTCAAAACTTGACTATCAAGATGCATATCCACAAGTGATGGAGATTGTCCATCCTTGAGATTTGAATCCCCTACAACAACAATCCGCCAAGTATTTGGACCCATGGCCCGAAAGTGACAAAGCATGCGTAATCTCCACATAATGTAATTTGTGCCATTAAAACAAAATGTGTCATCCTGCACTAGTTCACTAGTTGACATCGTTACTCTCTAGGCGGTGAAGCCTGATTAGGAGAGACCGGGCTCTGATACCAATTGAAAGGACCGTGATGTCGCCTAGTGGGGGGGTGAATAGGCATTTGAAAATCTTTTACGGATTTGGCTATATCTTAATGCGGAAATAAACTAAGCGGATACTTTTCAAGCACAAATCCTAACTATACTAGGCTCACTAAGTGCACCAACAACTTAGCATAAACAATATGGGAACAACGAGGATCTGAGTAAGCACAAGTAAGTCACACAAACTTACTCAATGTATATCATGAGATATGGAAATGAATAATACACACAACCACAAGTAAGCAATACAAGCTTACACAAATTGTATCACAATATATGGGATTGAATGATACAAGCAAACTCAGGTAAGTTACACAAGCTTACTTGAGCAATATCGCAATATATGGAAGTGTATGACACAAGTTAGCAATTCACACTAATCACAAAGTATATCAATAGTAGCAAGTATGAATTGTGGAATATGAAGTGTAAGCCTAAATAATCTCTACAAGGAAATGGCCAACACAATATAATGAACCACCACAATATAATGAGGACAACAAGATATAGTGAATGCATGGTCAAATGGCCAAAGTAAACCACAAGTAAGGAGTTAGGCTTAGGGATAACCAAAGTCATGGAGACGAGGATGTATGCCGATGTTCAGTTCCTTGGAGGGAAGCTAGTCACCGTTAGAGAGGTGGATGTTACCACGAAGGCACACTAACGCCACGAAGGCTCACCCTATTATCCTTGAGATATCACCACAAAGGCGATTCCCAACCACTAGTGGTAGACCTTGAGGCGGCCTCCAAACCTTCACAAACTTTCCGGGGACAAATCACAAGTTGATTCCTTATCGAAGCACTCCAACCGCCTAGGAGTCTCCAACCTCCAAGAGTTACAAGATCAAGGGGGAAATGCTCAAGACTTGCTCAAATCACAAATTGCTTTGGTCAAAAGAGAGAGGAGGAGTGGTTGTATGCTTGGATGAAATCTCTCTCAAGACTCTCACAAATCTCTTCGGGGTGTAGCACGAGAAGGCTGAAATCCCTCTCTCTCTCAAATCTCACCAAAAGCAACTAATGCTATGGAGGTATGGGAGAGGAGAGGAACAATGGAGGAGGTCAACCAATGAACCCTAGATCCATGGGATAGTTTTCCCCCAAATGGATTGGAGTTTTGAGGCTTGGGGGAGGAGGATAGAGCTCAAAAGAATGGGGAAATCTCAGATCCAAAAGCTCTGATTCGATAGGGAAGAAGGGTGCCTTATATAGTGCCCCACCAAATCTGCCTGTTACGCACAGAAAAATGCATCCCGGAACTTCTGGGCAAGCCCGGAACTTCTGGGGCCCCTATTGGACACATATGTGCAAACTCTCTGGTTATCCCGGAACTTTCCCCAGAACTTGCCCGGAACTTCTGTCCCCGCAGAAAACAGCCGGCATACCGAAAGTAAAACATGCATAACTTTTTCATACGAACTCCGATTTTGATGATCTTGGGCTCGTTTTGAAGCTATGCGAAAACCCCAGGTCCTCACATAGAGAACCATCGAAGATCAACCAAAATTGAGGATGCAAAATATGCAAAGGTGTTATCATATATTTGGGAAACCTATTTGGCTTTGGATTTTGTTTGCTATATAGGATAGGAGTGGAATTGTGTAAAGAATATGTTGACTTGAGAAAATCCATCACGAAACCCTTTAATCCCCTCTTAATAGTGCGGGATCCCTATAACTCAAGAATAATAAAAGAGCTATACTACATAGCTATCGAGAATCCATTCTTGAGTGTATGTGTTTCTTCGGTGGTCATCATTCCACAACACTAACGTCGAAGGAACTAATACCTTTGACACGAGCCTTTCACTTGAGCTTGATGTTGATGTTTCTTCTTGGCTCAAGTTGAAGGCAAGACATTGGTGAAGTCTTTAAGTAGCTCCCCCATACATAATGTGAGAAGCTTTGCTTTGTATTCATCTTGACGTGTCCATCACAAGATCATCTGCAAGCTTCAAGCATGTAATTCTCCAGACTGCCTATCTTGAACTTGCCCTTGTAAACCATGATCATCATCACTTGATGTCATCCTCTCATGGGCACTTGAAATCTTTCTCTTGATGTAAGTCCATGAGAATCACCTCATGTGGCACATGATTTGCGCTTGTGTGTTGACCATCTTTGAATTCAATCTTCGATCTTCATCTTGGCCAACATTTATCTTTGATCCATGATTAATCTTGACGCACAACTATATGTATATGGCATTCATTCTGAATCCATTCAATCTCCTTGCATCACCCATGGAACAAACCTTCCTATATAACTTGATTTCATTGTTTCTTCATAGGAATTGTCATTCATTATCAAGTCTTAATGCATATATTTATGTTGATGGATTTCATACATCAATTCATCCAATATTCTTCATGCATTGCAAATGGAACTTTCCTTCAAATGTATATCTCAATGCAAACATTAGTCCATTAGGATTGTCATTTAATTACGAAACCATACATGGGGACTATATGTACTTTCAATCTCCCCCATTTTGGTAATTGATGACAATCTCAACAAGAGGGTTTGTCTAATGAATTTTAAACAAGCATGCAATTTACCCAAGGATAAATTGTATACTTGGGTTGATTTTGATAGCATCAAGTATCACAAAGAAACTTGATGATATCAAAACTGGTTGTACTAATCATCAAAACACTACACAAGCATTTGATGTTAATAGACCACAATCTATAGAGCAAGCACCCCCACAATATATGCATGTGTGAATGAACTTTGAATTTCATATGCATATATTGGTTGATATAAACTTGGTGAAGCTTTCTCTATATACTCATTCATGTAACAAGCACATATAACTAGGGTAGGTATGCATGAATAAACACAAGTACTTCAAAAATACTTACCTTAAACCCTCTAAACTTCTCCCCCATTGAAAACAAATGCCAAAATGGATGAAAAATTCTAGAAGATAAATATAGTATGAGTTCCTCCTTAATGTGTGCAAATCATAAAAATGTGAGTGAAATCGAATGCACATATTCAATGATGACAAATTTGAGGAGCTCAAACCATATTTAGGATCTAGAATGCAACAAGATACTATGATATGAAATTAAGATTAGACATGGGAGGAAAACATTCAAAAGATCCAAAGAACATATTTTGGACAAGATAAAGTAGGAATATCCAATGTGATCATCATGTCAAGTAAGGGTTCAAAATACATCCAAAACACATGAGTGCGCCAGGATATATGCAATGCATACGAGCACTCACTTTCAACCTCTTACCAAAACCACCAGAGTCAAAATGAACCAAACCAAGTGGACGACAAGGAATAAATGATATCACGGAAGGATATGAGCTTTCTAGTGTATAAAAGATTTTAAGTGGCCAATAGTCAGCATGATATGCATTCACAAAGGAACTCGCATACACAAAATGGTTGTAATTCATAAGAACATGATATCCACAATTGAGTCCACTATTATACAACTTGAGCCTAGTCATAATAGCAAGGCACATGGCACAAAACACATGGCACAAATTGACCTGATTTGCATAACACAAAGTGAAGCAATCAATCAAAACATCTAACGAGCCAAAAAGATAAAAGAATATTATGATTTGGGCAAAGGAGTGTTCTAAGGAAAATAGATAAGAGTGTTAGCATAACTACAACACATAGGGTAAAACCACTTAAGTATGTGCATATCGATATGCATTTGAATTTCATGCACATCTTAGCAATTAAGAATTTGACGGATTTACCATATATATATGGGATTAGATAAAGAAAACAAGGCATGTGAATTTACACATAGTAAATATGCATGCACAAGCCTACCAAAAGCTAGGGAGATACAAATTGGACAAATGAACACATAACCGTTAATACTTCCAATAACATCACTAGTCATTAATGTGTCCAAAATGAATCAAAGTGACAAACCAACATATGATAGCACACAAAGTTCAACATATGAACCAAAGAAAACCAATGAGCACATATAAGATATGCATTGCACACATACTCATAGGAATATCGCACTCAAGTAGATGTAGGACACTATAAACAATGAGATAGCAAACTCCCATAACTCCGTACAAACCAATAAGATGAATTTGAACAAAATGGTATTTTGGGTTATCATTCGGTGTAGAAACCAAATAAGTACATGATCATCTATACTAACACAAGCATAACATGAGAGTTTTAGAAATAAACACAATGCTTAGATAGTATATTATTAACATTCCAACTAGATAGATCATCATGCAAAGCAACAATTGGAATAGCTTTAATCAACCGATTTTCCAAATATGATTTTGAAGATAGCCATGGGCAAAACCGCACAAGAATTCCATATGTAAACAAGGCATTGCATGCTAGTGAGATATAAGATAATCTCAAATATATTCTAAGTGGCATCCCATAATTGTTCACATTCAAAAACGATTGTGATATGCACAAAGCATATCACTCCCCCATAATGTGGTGATCCATTAATATCTCAAAAGAGCCCAATAAGATGCAACTGAAATACAATGAAGGCTCGAGACTACACACACAAATATATGACGTGAATTGCAACCTACACATGCTAGATAACACAAATCAAGCAAATTAGGAGACACAACATATACAAAGACATGCTAGGTACAAAACCTAAACATGCATTGTCTAGTAACTTTCAATGTAGACAATATAAATACAAGTTACTGCCACGAGGAGCATTGGAATGACAAATATGATGATAATTCACTTGACTTGGTTTTAACCATAATGAATGGTGAGAATCATTTTTATTCATGAACTAGCCAAGTCTCCAATGCCCTCCATACACCTATTGATCAAGTTTGAGCTCAATGGTCCCCAACCACGTTGGGTCCTAAGAAGTTAGTAACAATAGGCTTGGCAACCCAATGGTCTTATCAACTTTCAACCCACTTTGGGCACCAACAAACTTGGCAAACAAATTGCCAACATTATCCTTTCTAAGTGAATAATGATCATTAACAATTGGAGGCTTAAAGACATTACCGTTGGGACATGATGAAGATATGTGTCTCTTCTCACGGCAAATATAGCAACATGTGATCCCCTTTCTCTTCTTCTTTACCTTCTCAACATGGAGAATATTATCTTGGTTAGGCATGTGAAGAGGCCTTTCATTATCTTGAGATTGAACTTGAGGCCACTTCCCTTGAGGCTTCACACTTGAAGCCTTATTCTTTAATGGACAAGATCTCACATGGTGTCCAATATTCTTGCACTTGAAGCAAATAAAGTTCACCAAATTCTTGACTTGATCTTGTCCCTTCTTATTGTTCTTGGTCTTATTCTTGTTGGAGATGAAATCAAGTCCTATTTTGTCTTGGGGGTCCTTTTGCACACTCAAGGTATTATCACAACATTTTTCCAAGTCTTTCTTCAAACTAGTGACTTGGGCCTTGAGCTCTTTATTTTCCTCTACAAGGTTAGTATTAACAAAAGAACTAGAGGAAGTAGAGGCTTCATTGTTAGAGCAACAAGGCATGGTGCGCAATTCATCACAAGATGTACCAATATCATGTAGAGAGGAATTGCAAGGGCTAGCACATGGCAATAAGGCATTTCGAGTAGAAGATGTGCTAATATCCACATGAGACTCATATGATTTTACCTTGGTGACCATAGCCTCATGAGCTAACTTTAACTCATCATGAGAGATTAGAAGATCCTCATGAGTGCTTGAGAGCTTTTTATGACTTTCTTCCAATTTCCCATAATTTCTAGTTAGCAAATCAAGTTGAGTCCTTCGCTCAACATTTTCTTTCGACATTGATGCTTCACACAACATAGAGTTAGTAGCATAAGCATCATTATCAATATGAGAGGAGCATGTATAAACTAGAGACTCCGCATGAGTAGCTTGAAGTTCCTCATGAGACTTAGAGAGTTTGGTGAGCTCTCCTTTGACATTCTTGTAGCCAAGGTCAAGGTGCTCAAAATCCTCTTTAAGTTTACAATGAGTAACTTCAATCTGTTCTTTTATAGACCTCAAGTCACTAAGACATTGATGAGCCTTAGCATGTTCATGCTCAAGTTGTTCACTTTTCGCTTGATTGTTAAGAAATGAGTCATTACGTTTTTGAAAGCAAGCAAGGACAAATCACAAGTTGATTCCTCACTGAAGCACTCCTACCGCCTAGGAGTCTCCAACCTCCAAGAGTAACAAGATCAAGGGGGAAATGCTCAAGACTTTCTCAAATCACAAATTGCTTTTCTCAAAAGAGAGAGGAGGAGTGGTTGTGTGCTTGGATGAAATCTCTCTCGAGAACTCTCACAAATCTCTTCGGGTTGTAGCACGAGAAGGCTCAAATCCCTCGCTCTCAAATACCACCAAAAGCAACTAATGCTATGGAGGGATGGGAGAGGAGAGGAACAATGGAGGAGGTCAACCAATGAACCCTAGATCCATGAGATAGTTTTCCCCCAAATGGATTGGAGTTTTGAGGCTTGGGGAAGGAGGATAGAGCTCAAAAGAACGGGGAAATCTCAGATCCAAAAGCTCTGACTCGATGGGGAAGAAGGGTGCCTTATATAGTGCCCCACCAAATCTGCCTGTTACGCACAGAAAAACGCAGCCCGAAACTTCTGGGCAAGCCCGAAACTTCTGGGGCCCATATTGGACACATATGTGGAAACCCTCTGGTTAACCCGGAACTTCCGTCCCCGCAGAAAACAGCCAGCATACCGAAAGTACAACATGCATAAACTTTTCACACGAACTCCGATTTTGATGATCTTGGGCTCGTTTTGAAGCTATGGGAAAACCCCAGGTCCTCACATAGAGAACCATCCAAGATCAACCAAAATTGAGGATGCAGAATATGCAAAGGTGTTATCATATATTTGGGAAACCTATTTGGCTTTGGATTTTGTTTGGTATATAGGATAGGAGTGGAATTGTGTAAACAAGATGTTGACTTGAGCAAATCCATCACGAAACCCTTTGATCCCCTCTTAATAGTGCGGGATCCCTATAACTCAAGAAGAATAAAAGAGCTATACTACATAGCTATCGAGAATCCATTCTTGAGTGTATGTATTTCTTCGGTGGTCATCATTCCACAACACTAACGTCAAAGGAACTAATACCTTTGACTCGAGCCTTTCACTTGAGCTTGATGTTGATGTTTCTTCTTGGCTCAAGTTGAAGGCAAGACATTGGTGAAGTCTTCAAGTAGCTCCCCCATGCACAATGCGAGAAGCTTTGCTTTGTATTCATCTTGACGTGTCCATCACAAGATCATCTGCAAGCTTCAAGCATGTAATTCTCCAGACTGCCTATCTTGAACTTGCCCTTGTAAACCATGATAATCATCACTTGATGCCATCCTCTCATGGGCACTTGAAATCTTTCTCTTGATGTAAGTCCATGAGAATCACCTCATGTGGCACATGATTTGCGCTTGTGTGTTGACCATCTTTGAATTCAATCTTCGATCTTCATCTTGGCCAACATTTATCTTTGCTCCATGATTAATCTTGATGCACAACTATATGTATATGGCATTCATTCTGAATCCATTCATCTCCTTGCATCACCCATGGAACAAACCTTCCTATATAACTTGATTTCATTGTTTCTTCATAGGAATTGTCATTCATTATCAAGTCTCAATGCATATATTTATGTTGATGGATTTCATACATCAATTCATCCAATATTCTTCATGCATTGCAAATGGAACTTTCCTTCAAATGTATATCTCAATGCAAACATTAGTCCATTAGGATTGTCATTTGATTACCAAAACCATACATGGGGACTATATGTACTTTCAAGCGGGCCCCAGGTGTCAGGCCGGAGGGGGAGAGAGAGAGAGAAATAGAGGCGGGCGACGTGGCAGCGGCGCTTTCTCCAACGAGGAGTGCCTGACGACGAGATCTGGAGGGATAGGATTGAAGAGGAGATGAAGACGCACCTGCCCGTACCCGTAGCGTGGCTAGGGGTGGACGGATAGGGTCGGAAAGAATCTCTCCAGCGGTGGCAGCGGGCGCAGCTCATCGGAGGTGATGGTTCCAATGATGCAGGTCCAGTCCAGCAGCTCCAACAGCACCAGCATGCACCAGTGGATCACCACGAACACGCCGGAAGGGTCAGCTGAGCTCGAGCGGCTCTGGAGCTGGTGGAGGCTGAGGAGGGGGATCGCTGGCGAGCTCGGGGCGGGAACGGCAGCCAGAGGCCTGCCCGGCCAGGCTGCAGCGCTCTACGGGTGTGTGGAGGTGTGTTGAGTGTGTGTGGAGAGACAAACGAGCTCGGGGGAGCTCTATTTATAGCTGAGGCCGAGGCGGGGATCGAGAGCTTGCCGGAGTTCTCTAGAGTCTCGACAGGCGACGAATGGCGTCACTGAGAGAGCGGGAAGACACCGGAGGTCACGCGGGACATGTAGGTGAGCTGCGACGAGCACAGGAGCGCGGTACGCGACGAGCACAGGGGCACGGGTGCGCTGTTGTGTTGGCCGACCATGCCCGTGCTCGCTGCGGCGAGCTCTGGCGTCGGCGAGCGCCAGGGTGCAGTTAAGGGGGCTCAAACGAAGATGGTGGCGCGGTTCGGCATGGTTTTGCAGCAAGGGCAGTGAGCACGCGTGAAACAGAGGTGTTGGCGCAACGCAGAGCGCGTCAGATGCATGCCAGCCACCTTGGATGAACGTGGTCACCGCGTGAACTATGGCATCAGGTTGAGCTAAGCTCAATAAACATGTCTGGCACCTAGTCCTTAGTAGTTTTAGTTGTTTTGCATGCTTGGTTGAGTCACAGGTGCACTATGGGAGTGGCTATCTTCCTGGCAAGTTTCTGGATAGAAACTTGTGAGCTTAACTGAGAAAAATCTAGTGAGAGTTAAGGGTTGTGCTTTGGGGTTTAGTGGTCTCTTAGGAAGTTAATCAAGCTCAGAAAAAATCAGCCCCAAAAGATCAAGCAAAAATATACTTGATGTACAAAGTAGTCATTCTGTCCAAAACAGAAATGATTTTCTGTAGCAAAAATATTACAAAAAGTTATGCAATGTTTTTGCTCAGGAAGGTGCCCTAGGGTTCAAAGAATATTTGTGAATTTATGCAGGATTTTGGAGCAAGAAATCTAGGGGTTGCTTTGGAGCTTTCTTGTCTAAAGTGATTTTCAGGTTGGAAAATGAATATTTTTCTTTTATGAAAAATATCCATTGGGCTTTTGTTGGGGGGTTTTCAAAGAAGAGAATGTGAGTTAGAGGTGGATGGGTCACTTGGGTGAAATTCAAGGGTATGCTTAAGTGTTCAAGTCCATTTGAATTGATCCAAAACACCAAATCCAAAGCAAAGGCAACTGAAAGTTCGAGAAAAGAGAGAAGGCAAAAACCAAGCTGTCACAAACCTCCCCCACTTAAGATGAATCTTGTCCTCGAGATTCGGTTGCTTGGGAAAACAGTTCTGGGTAGGTTGTCCTTAAAAATTCCTCTCTTTCCCAGGTTGCTTCTTCCTCTATGTGATGCTCCCACTGGACCTTGTAAAATTTGATAACTTTGCTGCGTGTAACCCTTTCTGCCTCATCCAAGATTCTGAACAGTATCTCCTCATAAGTTAAATCCTTGGCAATCTCAATTTCTGACATATTAGTCCTTTTCTCGGGTGGTGAAATACACCTTCTCAACTGGGACACGTGGAACATGTTGTGGACATCCGATAACTCTGGTGGCAATTCCAACTGATAAGAAACGGTATCAACTCGTGTCATAACCGGTAACGGACCAATATATCTTGGTGCCAATTTGCCCCGGGTCTGAAATCTCTTGACTCCCTTCATGGGGGTGACTCGGAGATATACTTATTCACCGGGTTCAAAACTGACTTGTCTATGCTTGGCATCATAGTAACTCTTTTGTCGCGACTTAGCCAGTTGAAGTCTATCTCGAATTTCCTTGACTTGCTTTTCTGCCTCCAATATCAGATCAGTATCGAAAATACGGTTGTCTCCGGTTTGAGACCAATTTAATGGAGTGCGGCACTTACGACCGTATAATGCTTCAAAGGGTGACATTTTCAGGCTGGTTTGAAAACTGTTGTTGTACGAGAATTCTGCATATGGCAGACAATCTTCCCATTTGGGTCCATGGGCTAAGGCACATGCTCGCAACATATCTTCAAGGATTTGATTCACTCGCTCAGTCTGACCGTCTGTCTATGGATAATAGGCAGTGCTATATTTAAGAGTGGTTCCCAAAGCTAGATGGAATCGGGACCAAAATGCGGAGGTAAATAATGAACCTCGGTCTGAAGTGATTGTTTTTGGCACTCCATGCAGACTGACAATTCGAGATACATAAAATTGTGCGAGTTGATCAGCGCGGAGGGTGGTGCGGATGGGGATAAAGTGATCCACTTTTGTCAACGTGTCCACTATGACCCATATAGCATCAATGCCCCGTTGAGTCTTGGGTAGACCGGTGATAAAGTCCATGCAGACATCATCTCATTTCCATTGTGAGACGGGTAGAGGTTGGAGGAGTCCGGTGGGTTTCTTGTGTTCTACCTTTACTTTGTTCCAGATGTCACAACAAGCGACAAAATATGCGATGTCTCTTTTCATTCCATCCCACCAAAATATTTGTTGAAGATCTTTGTACATTTTGGTGTCGCCTGGGCGTATCGAATATGAGGATTCATGTGCTTCTGCCAAAATTTTCTTCCTCAAATTTGCTTGCTCAGGTACGCATATCCTTCCTCGGAACCTGAGTGTACCCAGCGTGTCCTTTGAGAAATCCTAAGTTTGGCCTTGGAGATATCCTTGCAGACGTTTGTCGTCAGTCTGCGCCATGCGAATCTCCTCTTCTAGAGTAGGAGTTACTTCCAGAATATTCACAAGACCGGCATTTACCATTACCAAGTTTAGCTGAGCGATCTCTTGCTGGATTTCTGCAGGCAAAGGCTCTAGCATGGCGTTAAAATTGGCGGGCTTGCGACTGAGGGCATCGGCGACCACGTTAGCCTTTCCCGGATGATAATTTATTCCCAGGTCATAGTCCTTGACCATCTTGAGCCATCTTCGCTGTTGAAGGTTTGAGTCTGGCTGTGTAAAGATATATTTGAGACTCTTGGGGTCTGTGAATATTTGACATCTCTTCCCAATGAGATAATGTCTCCAAATCTTTAGAGAGTGCACCACCGTGGCCAGTTCCAAATCATGCGTAGGACAATTTCCTTCATGAGGTCGTAGCTGGCGAGATGCGTAAGCTACCACCTTGCCGTCTTGCATAAGTACGCACCCAATACCTTTTCTGGATGCGTCACAATACAAATCAAAGCTGCGGTAAATATCTGGGAGAGTCAGGACTGGTGTTGATGTTAATCGGGTTTTTAGCTCATTGAAGCTCTTCTCGCAATCCACATTCCATTCAAACTTCTTATATTTCTTGAGGAGTTCTGTCACTGGCTTGGCAATTTTGGAGAATCCTTCGATGAACCAGCGATAGTATCCGGCTAATCCAAGAAAACTCATGACTTCGGATACTGTCGTGGGTGCTGCCCAATCAAGCACATCTCTTACTTTGCTGGGATCTACTGCAATACCTTCTGCTAAAAGAACGTGCCCCAAAAATCCGACTTGTTTGAGACAAAACTCACACTTGCTGAATTTCGCATACAACTGATGGTCACGAAGCCTCTGTAAAATTGCTCGGAGGTGTTCCTTATGTTCCACGTTACTTTTAGAGTATATGAGAATATCGTCGATGAAGACCACCACAAACTTATCCAAGAATTCCATGAACACCTTGTTCATCATATGCATGAAAAAGGCGGGCGCATTTGTGAGACCGAAGGACATCACTGTATATTCATAAAGACCGTAACAAGTAGTGAACACGGTCTTAGGAATATCTTCCTTCTTGATCTGTAGTTGATGATATCCGGTCCTTAAATCAATCTTCGAAAATACTTTGGCACCACTGAGCTGATTGAATAAATCATCAATCCTCGGTAGTGGGTATTTGTTCTTGATGGTGACATCATTCAATTGACGGTAGTCCCCACACATTCTGAGACCACCATCTTCTTGTCCACAAATATTGCAGGTGATCCCCATGGTGAAGAACTAGGGCGGATATATCCTTTTGCAGCATGTCATCCAACTGCTTCTTTAATTCCATGAGTTCAGAGGAAGGCATTCGGTAATAGTTTTTGTATAATGGTGCAGTCCTGGGTACAAGATCAATTGCAAACTCAAGCTCCCAGTCTGGTGGCATTCCAGGTAATTTTTCAGGGAATACATCGGGAAATTCACTGACCACAGGAATCAAATCCAATTCTTTAGCTACTACAGTGAAGACCATCTCCCTTTTGGGTATGCCTTTGCGGGCATAAAATTTTATAGTTTTGCCTTCCTGATTTGTCAGGGTGACTTCTCGGGTTGCACAATTTATGCATACTTGATACTGAGTCAACCAGTTCATTCCCAAAATAACATCCAACTTGTCAGACTCGATGACTATCACAGTGGTTGGAAAACGGACACCCTGGATATCAATTTCCAAATGTTTGCAGTCCAGATGGCTTTTGAGCACGGAGCCTCGGGATTGAACCAACATACTTTTCCCCACAAGCGAGCAGGAAAATTTGTTTTGGGCAAAAAAACTCCGAGAAATAAAAGAGTGTGAAGCCCTAGAGTCAAATAAAATTATTGTGGGTATGCTATTAACAAGAAACATACCAATGACGACTTCGGGGTTTTCCAGGGCTTCTTCTGCGGAGAGATTATTGACTTGACCTTGGATGATCCCCAGGTGATTGACTTGCAGTCCGAATGGAGTGTTTGACTTCTTGGGACACTGTCGAGCATAATGTCCGGTCAGGCCACAACTAAAGCAGGCATTGTTGCGCTGACGCTCTTCATGCACTGGGCTGGTCACAACATTCTTGACTTGAGTAGTGGTCTTGTTCAACTTCTGCTGCCAATTTGGTTTATATTCCACTTGAGTCTGTTACCAGGTTTGGGCCTTCTGAATAGGCTGCCCGTCTTGCTTTGGCTCAAATTTGCGCTTGTGGTCATTATTTGCGGGGCGGTGGTTTTGCACAGGCTTGTACTCTCTTTCTGCAATGAGAGCCTTGTTCACAAGAGACTAAGAATCTGGAAAGTCAAGCATGCAGAGAGCACTCCTGAGGTGCTGGTTTAGCCCTCCAAGGAATCTGTCTATCTTTCTCTCTTCCGTGGCCACATCATAAATTGAATAATGGGTCAGATGGTTGAACTTGTGCAAATATTCATTTACTGACAGACTGCCTTGAGTGAGGCTAAGAAATTCGCGTTGCTTAACCTTCATGATACCGGCTGGAATATGATACTTGAGAAATTGGTCCTTGAAATTATTCCACGTAATTTCTTCTCCCGCGGGCCACAGTGCTTTAGCATTATCCCACCATATAGCAGCGACTCCTTCAAGATAGTGGGTAGCAAACGGGACCTTGTCAGCTTCATCAGTGCGAGCAATCTCAAGTTTCTTCTCGATGGTTCGCAACCAATCATCTGCTTCCAAAGGGTCAATCGCTTGACTGAAACTGGGAGGATTAGTTCTTTGATAATATGACAGCTTAGAGTGATGTCCATTTGGATTTTCATTCTGTCCAACCATAGCTTGCACACTTTTTAACAACTCAATCAGATCATTATTTCTTCTTTCCATAGACATGCGCATAATTTGTTCAGTGGATGGTGGATTTGGCGGTGGAGGCGGTGGTTGCAGATACGGCTCGGGGGAGTGTCCTGCCTGTCTTGCCGAATGACGAACAGGGACATCCTCACAGGCCTGCGAGCTACTGCCTCCCCGCGTCATCCTACTGTTTATTTTTCCCAATAAGAGCAACTGAGATGAGAAACATCCAATCATGGAAAGAAAAGCCAGCGACAAAACCCAGAAAAAAAACAAATGGACCGAAACCACGGCGATCAAATAAAAAGTTCCAACATAATTATACATAGACTAAT
This sequence comes from Triticum dicoccoides, assembly GCF_002162155.2. NCBI lineage: Eukaryota > Viridiplantae > Streptophyta > Magnoliopsida > Poales > Poaceae > Triticum > Triticum dicoccoides. Next base: position 28,685,893 of record NC_041387.1, read on the forward strand.
ACATGAAAGGTAAACATCATGACGGGTGCGACTACTCGCATACATGCATAATAGCTCATACAACTACATTCGTACATCACATGACCACTGCTGATAATCAGACGCTCTAAGACTCTGCTGGTGCTGTCGGATCCTCTCCTAAGTCAGACCCAGATCCTGAACTGAGGACGCCAACCAAAACCTCCGGGTTAAAGGTAACACGACGACGCTGCCTCGAGGGCTCTCCCTCATGGGTAGGTGCGGAACGAGGGGATCATGGGATCTGCAGGGGTAGCAAGAAGAGATGCCCACTCAGTAGGAGCATTGTGTGGGTTCACCGGTCAGGTGCACGAGTTAGTCGTGGGGGTAACCGGAGAAATAGGCGAGCTAGAATTGGGCACAATATAAGGAGTAAATCCCATAGAAGGTGGAGTAGGGTAGGATCTAGCGGCGGCTAAAGCAGAATGAGCACGATTCAGCTCTCGAGCCAACTCGTGAATCAGAAGATAACTAGCAGTGATATATCGAGAAAGATGGCTAGTGTCACTATCAGACACCGGATCAACAAAATGAAAGCGAACACGACCATCGTCATGTAGGGATGGGTAGAAACGAAAACCTGGGCGGGTCTGCATCCGAGCCTCAGCATAGCGTAACTCAACAAGAACCTCGAACGCAGCATACTGGACAGTCTGAGCGGCGGTGGATGCATAACCGCTCCAAGAGGTACGAGTGTAAGAACCCGCTGACGAGCTGGTGCGCAGAGTAACCACGGCATGATAATCATACACGGAGTCGGCTAGACGCTCCCGGTACACCCAATATGCTGGGTCATCACCGTGAGGGTACAGTCGACACCATACGCTACGGAGGAGAAGCGGAGAAGTGTAGGGCATCAGCTGCAACTGACATGGATACAACACCAGAGCCATCTACACTCACAACCATTAACATGTTAGAAATACCAATAAGTCAAATGCATGCAATGCAGTGTAGCATCTAGATGCAAATTCTAACGGTACTCAATTAGCAACTTACTAACGCTCTCTTCGCATGTCGGTGTCTAGCGTGTCCTATAGTCGCGCAGCTCTGATACCAAGCATTGTGGCACCCTGGCTCAGAGCAACCGGTTTACCTTGTATTGCCAACCCAGTGATCATGTCTTCTGGCAACACACAACATCTTGGTATAGAAATCATGGGTTTATTGAAACTAGAGGAAGCATAGATGTTACATTACATCAAGTAGCAAGGCCAAGCGGCACACTCGGTGTGGCTGAACAATATGTACGTTATTTAGTGAACATAAAGGGGCTCAATCACGACGTCTACACGGCAACGGAACAATAGCATAGCGGGACTCCATAGCACAGGGACACCGATGTGGACACGGTCTAGACACGGCAACACTCTGATCCAGTTAGACTTTCCTGAAAGCTAGCATAACACGCGAGGGCAGTACATTGAATGTACTTGCAAGCTCGCAACAAGCAAAACCATAATGGCAAACAACATCATGACAATTAAACAAGTTCAATGCAAGTATCAACATGCTACTCATGAAGTGACGAAACTTGTGCATCGAGTCACTCGGACTCTCTTACCAACGGGTTGCCTCCCAACCGAACAGTGATCACGACAGACCACTAACAAACCACTCTTGGTTCCACAGTTTACCTCGTAACCCAAACAGTGATCATTTCCAGATCATGAACAATACCCCCGTCGTCAGTCTCACTGACATCATTATAACTCAACAATGCAAGGTAAATACTAAGTGTGCAATATTATTTATGAAAGTTGATCCATGATGTGATGTACTTATGAACTGGGCCCTTATCCGCGGGCGCGGCTATCGATAGATTAATACACACTGCAGAGGTAGCACACTTTACCCACACCACAGAACCCATGGCCTCGCATTCCCATTCGGGTGGACCAATGACATTCCGACAGAACCCTCCCATTGCCATAACACTCTTACGGCCACTCCGACCAACTCCCCTCTGGGACTAGTCCTGGGTGACCCCGCCTCCCAGAGGCAACTACCACCGTCGTGGCAAAATAAACAGTCCCAAACAGGGACCCGGTACCATAACAGCAATAGGTCCACAAGGTTATGTCTGATTACCGGCCAGGGTAATGCACGCCCACAACCTTCCCTAGTTGGAGGTACAAACAAGAGGTATGACAACGGAACAACAACGGCCTCCCCACTAAGGCAAATGTGGTTGCACTTGGCAGCTCGATTCAGTGGCACCATGACCCGACCAACTTTTAAGTTCAAGTTTAATTATCATCAGGTTTAACTTGAAAATAAAAATGCTCGAGTCACAGTATGCCATGCTCATGCAACCATGTACCATGCATCATATATCACTTTAACAATATCAGATCAACCTTATTCAAAGTTCTACTTGCACAAACTCAACTTGCAACATTTCTGATCCTTTCTTATTGCTTATTTCTACTCATTACTTTAGTGGGTTTTTATCAAAAAACTCATTTTTCATATTGCAAAAATAATACTCATGCTCATAATACCATAGTCGTGACAAATTTTACTTAGATCAACTACTCAAGCTATACTCACTGGTTCAAGCATTTCTTTTCTGTTAACTAAGCATTTTGATCAGAACAAACTAAATAGCTCAAGCATCATTTATTTTTAATACTATATGCAATGAATGTCATATAAATTCATGTAGACAATCATGGATATTGCAAAGACACCATGATCATGTTGTTGTGGCTTGCCTTAGTGCAGAGGAGCTTCACAGTCCTCATGGATGCCTTCAAGACAAGCTTCACCTTCTGAAAATGATTGAAATGACAAAAAGAAAATTCTGGCGGCTCTCAAGAATGCATCACAAGGCCATTCGCACGACCGAACCTCCGCAGTGCGAGGAAGATTGTATTTGGGATTTTTATTTTCTTCATTCTGCTTATCCTTCGACCTTCGGCTCGAGGAGCCCCTCAACAATCTCTTCATCATTTTCTTACTCTGAAAAATTTCTGAAATTTTTAGTGACTAAAAATAAAAGTGAACCAAACTCAACAAGGTTGATTGCAACTAGTACCACAAGTGCCTAGAGGCCAAATTAGGCCTTAAAACTACTTTGGACCATATAAATTTAACATGCAAGCTCAAGAACAGGGTCACCTTAGCAGCAAATTTTTTCAATAAATAAAGCACTAGAACAAAAACTAATTGGACCATTGGAGGAGTCATGTACCAAAGAACAATCCCCAAAGTAGTTTTGTGAATGGAGCTTTGAGGAAGGAGATCGAAAATGGCAGCAAAACGAGCTAGAACACGGGTTTGAGCTGTGGGATGATTTCTTCTGGAGGAAGACAAAGTGTGTGGGTGCTGGAATAAGTGGTGCGGGGCCATCTGGAGTCAACAAGGCAGGGGGCGCGCCCCAGGGGGTGGGCGCGCCCTGTACCCTCGTGGCCAAATGGTGCCCCCCTGGCGTGTCCTAAGAGCCAGAAATTCTTAAATATTCTACAAAAAATCATACTCCATTTTGAGGGAATTTGGAGAACTTTTATTTTTGGGGTATTTTTTTATTGCATGGATAATTCAGAAAACAAACAGAAAATGCTATTTTTACTTTATTTAATCTAAATAACAGAGGGTACAGAAGGTTGTGCTTTGTAACTTCATCCATCTCATGCTCATCAAAAGGAATCCACTAACAAGGTTGATCAAGTCTTGTTAATAAACTTCTTCCGAATAACATGAAACTGGAGAATTTCCGAATAACACTAGGCTACCTCAATAGGGATATGCATGTCCCCAACAATAAGAATATCATATTTCTTTTTGATAGTAGGAAGAGGGAATTCAAAACCTCCAATAGTAATCGTTGAAAATTTTCTAATAGAATTGATACTATGAACTTGAGGTTGTTTATTTGGAAAGTGTACCGTATGCTCATTACCATTAACATGAAAAGTGACATTGCCTTTGTTGCAATCAATAACAGCTCCTGCAGGATTTCAAAAAGGTCTACCAAGGATGATCGACATACTGTCGTCCTCAGGAATATCAAGAATAACAAAGTCCATTAAAATAGTAATGTTTGCAACCACAACAGACACATCCTCACAAATACCGATGGGTATAACAGTTGATTTATCGACCATTTGCAAAGAGATTTCAGTAGGTGTTAACTTATTCAACTCAAGTCTACGATACAAAGAGAGAGGCATAACACTAACACCGGCTCCAAGATCACATAAAGCAGTGTTAACATAGTTTCTTTTAATGGAGCATGGTATAGTTAGTACTCCTGGATCTCCTAGTTTCTTTGGTATTCCATCGTTAAAAGTATAATTAGCAAGCATGGTGGAAATTTCAGCTTCTGGTATCTTTCTTTTATTTGTACAATATCTTTCATATACTTGGCATAAGGATTCATTTTAAGCATATCAATTAAACGCATACGCAAAAAGATAGGTCTAATCATTTCAGCAAAGCGCTCAAAATCCACATCATCTTTTTCCTTGGATGGCTTACGAGGAAAAGGCATGGGTTTCTGAACCAGGGTTCTCTTTCTTTATCGTGCTTCCTAGCAACGAAGTCTCTCTTATCATAACGTTGATTATTTGATTGTGGGTTATCAAGATCAACAACAGGTTCAATCTCTACCTCATTATTATTGCTAGGTTGAGCATCAACATGAACATTATCACTAGGCTCATGTTCATTACCAGATTGTGTTTCAGCATCAGAAATGGAAATATCATTGGGATTCTCAGGTGTGTCAACAACAGGTTCACTAGAAGCATGCAAAGTCCTATCGTTTTTCTTTTTCTTCTTCTTAGAAGGACTAGGTGCATCAATATTAGTTCTCTGAGAATCTTGCTCAACTCTCTTAGGATGGCCCTCAAGATACAAAGGTGACTCTAACATCATTATCATTGTTTTTATTATTTAACTCATTGAGCAAATCATCTTGTGCTTTAAGTACTTGTTCTACTTGAGTGGTAACCATGGATGCATGTTTACTACTAAGCTTAAGGTCACCTTTAACTCTAGACATATAGTCACTCAAGTGTTCAACCATATAAGCATTATGTTTCAATTGTCTACCAACATAAGCATTGAAGTTTTCTTGTTTAACAATAAAATTATCAAACTCATCCAAGCATTGACTAGCAGACTTGTTACGAGGAATATCACCTTCATCAAATCTATAGAGAGAATTTACCATTACTACCTGTGTCGGGTTATTAAGACCATGTATTTCTTTAATAGGTAGTAAATTCTTAACATCTCCAGCTTTAATACCTTTTCTTTCATAGATTTCTTTGCCTCTTGCATATCTTCAAGACTGAGAAATAGAATACCCCTTTTCTTCGGAGTTGGCTTAGGAGTTGGTTCAGGAAGTGTCCAATCATTATCATTACTCAATATATTATTCAATAGCAATTCACTTGCTCAACAGTTCTTTTCCTGAAAACACAACCAGCACAACTATCTAGGTGGTCTCTGGAAGCACCGGTTAGTCCATTATAAAAGATATCAAGTATTTCATTTTTCTTGAGAGGATGATTAGGCAAAGCATTAAGTAGTCGGAGAAGCCTCCCCCAAGCTTGTGGGAGACTCTCTTCTTCAATTTGCACAAAATTATACATTTATCTTAAGGCAGCTTGGTTCTTATGAGCTGGGAAATATTTAGCAGAGAAGTAATAAATCATATCCTGGGGACTACACACACAACCAGGAGCAATAGAATTAAATCATATCTTAGCTTCACCCTTTAAAGAGAAAGGGAACAATTTAAGAATGTAATAGTAGCGAATTTTTTACTCATTAGTGAATAGGGTGGCTATATCATTCAATTTAGTAAGATGTGCCACAACAGTTTCAGATTCATAGCCATTGAAAGGATCAAATTCAACCAAATTCATTAACTCGGGATCGATAGAGAATTCATAATCCTTATCAGTAACACAGATAGGTGAAGTAGCAAAAGTTGGGTCATATTGTATTCTAGCATTCAAAGACTCTTCTTTCAACTTAGCTAATAGTTTATTAAGATCATATATATCATTGCAAGCAAGAAAGTCTCTAGCAGTTTCTTCATCCATAACATAACCCTCAGGTACAACAGGCAATTCATATCTAGGGATAGAATCTTGATCATCACTTTCATCAATAATTTCATTATCTCTAACCCTAGCAAGTTGTTCATCAATAAATTCACCTAATGGCACATTATTATCAAGCAGAGAAGTAGTTTCATCATAAGCATCATGTATAGCAGAAGTGGCATCATCAATAACATGCGGCATATCAGAATCAATAGCAGGTGCAGGTGTAGGTGTCGCAAATTTACTCATAACAGAAGGTGAATCAAGAGAAGAGCTAAATGGCAGTTCCTTACCTCCCCTCGTAGTGAGGGAAAAATCTTGGTTCTTTCATCTTTCAAGTTCCTCAAAGTGATCAACGGATATAAATCCCAAGTGACTCAAAGAATAGAGCTATGATCCCCGTCAATGGCGCCAGAAAATAGTCTTGATAACCCATAAGTATAGGGGGTCGCAACAGTTTTCGAGGGTAGAGTATTCAACCCAAATTTATTGATTCGACACAAGGGGAGCCAAAGAATATTCTCAAGTATTAGCAGCTGAGTTGTCAATTCAACAACACCTGATAGACTTAATATCTGCAACAAAGTATTTAGTAGCAAAGTAGTATGGAGGTCACGGTAACGGTGGCAAAGTAACAGTAGCAGTTTTGTAGCAATCGTAACAGTGGCAACGGAGAAGTAACTAAGCAAAGATCAATATGTTAAAAGCTCGTAGGCAATGGATCAATGATGGATAATTATGTCGGATGCAATTCATTATGCAACAGTTATAACACAGCGTGACATAGAACTAGCTCCAGTTCATCAATGTAATGTAGGCATTTATTCTGAATATAGTCATACGTGCTTATGGAAAAGAACTTGCATGACATCTTTTGTCCTACCCTCCCGTGGCAACGGGGTCCTATTGGAAACTAAGGGATATCAATGCCTCCTTTTAATAGAGTACCGGACCAAAGCATTAGCACTTAGTGAATACATGGACTCCTCAAACTACGGTCATCACTGGGAGTGGTCCCGATTATTGTCACTTCGGGGTTGCCGGATCATAACACGTAGTAGGTGACTATTGACTTGCAAGATAGGTCAAGAACTCACATATATTCATGAAAACATAATAGGTTTAGATCTGAAATCATGGCACTCGGGCCCTAGTGACAAGCATTAAGCATGGCAAAGTCATAGCAACATCAATCTTAGAACATAATGGATACAAGGGATCAAACCCTACCAAAACTAACTCGATTACATGGTAAATCTCATCCAACCCATCACCGTCTAGCAAGCCTACAATGGGATTACTCGCACACGGCGGTGCGCATCATGAAATTGGTGATGGAGGATGGTTGATGATGATGATGGTGACTGATTCCCCTATCTGGAGCCCCGAACGGACTCTAGATCAGCCCTCCCGAGCAAGATTAGGGCTTGGCGGCGGCTCTGTATCATAAAACGCGATGAATCCTTCTCTCTGATTTTTTTTTCTCCGGAACGTGAATATATGGAGTTGGAGTTGAGGTCAGTGAAGGTCCAGGGGGCCCACGAGGTAGGGGTGGGCGCGCCCTGCACCCTCGTGGACAACGTGTGGGCCCCCTTATGTTGATTCTTTTGCCAATATTTTTTTATTAATTCCAAAAGGTGACTCCATGGAGTTTCATGTCATTCCGAGAACTTTTATTTCTGCACAAAAATAACACCATGGCAATTCTGCTGAAAACAACGTCAGTCCGGGTTAGTTCCATTCAAATCATGCAAGTTAGAGTCCAAAACAAGGGGAAAAGTGTTTGGAAATGTAGATAGGTTGGAGACGTATCATCCACGTTGTTGGGGATATAACTACTGAGTGTAAATCGTCCAGGAGGGGCCGGTTCACCCTCAACTATATTGAAGCCCACGAAGACTCTTAAAGATGGCATTTTACTATGAAGCTTAGAGGCCCGGAGCCCAAAGGCGGATTAGGGCCCATATTGGTAAACCGCCATAGTCATGTAACTTGTGTTGTAAGATAAGGAAGGGAGAGACCGAGCTGAACACTTGTATGAGTCGGCCTCGGGACTCTGTAAACTGGCCGGGCGTCAACCGTGTATATAAGGGGGCGACCCGGCGGCGGTTCAGGGACAACAAACACAACTCAATAGCCAGGCATAGCTTGTTTAGCTCCCCGGTTAGCGAGACACCAATAATCCCATCACAACTAGACATAGGCCTTTACCTTCATCGAAGGGGCCGAACTAGTATAAAATCCCTCGTGTCCTTTGTCCGGTTTAACCCCTTTAAGCTAACCCGTCGCGATGGCTCCATGACTAAGTCCTTACACGAGGACATCTGACGTGATATTTCCACGACAGTTGGCGCCCACCGTGGGGCTATCGCACGATGGTTTCGAGTTCTTGAAGGGCGGCTTTGAAGGACTCAAAGGATAAGCTATGGGCCGGATGACCAAGAGTCGTCGCGGCAAGCTCTACATCGACAATGCAGGCTGGGGCCCCGAGGCCGGCTCAATCAAGTACGGGTACCGGGTCCCCTTCGGCGGAATTCACGTCTTCATCGGCAAGATCGGCGAACCGGGCCCTGAGCCGGACACCTGCACCGACCTCGTTGAAACGGCTCAGCGTGCAAGTCCCGCCTGGATTTAGCCTACCGTGAAGCGTGCGTTCGTGGGATGTGTCCACGGGATCGGATCTGAACCGGTGTCTGAAGGTGAGACGGTTTCTTATTCCGACGGCGAATCATCCGCTGGTGAAACCGAATCCCTGTACCAAGTTCAGGATGGCGTGTTTGAAGGGTATTCCGATGGCACCAGTATTTCGGAATTTCTTGAACCGCCGAACCAAGTTGGAATCTTCATGGCCGGAACACAGCCAACGTTGCAAAAGTCTACTGTGGTGGCATTTGGACCAGTAGCAGGGGCAGGAGGCTCCGCGCGCCGGCCGGATCAAGTTCTCTCCAGTTTGATGGATGCCTGGGCGACCTTGTTGACCACGGCAGTTACACCGGCGACGCAGGATCAGCACAATGTGGACATTGCAAGTCTAAAAGATCAGATAACGCAAGCCAAGGCGGACTTAGCGGCTGAGGAAACCAGGATGGCTGAGGAACGGGCCGCTTTAGATGCCTAGGCGCAGAGGATTCAAGCCGAGAATCATCGACTTTTGATGGATTAGAACGCTTCAAATCAAGTATTCCGGAGGAGACATCAATCTCGCTTGCCGGCGGATTACAATGTGATGAATCTCTTTGATACACCAGGAGCAGGGACTAGCAACCCGGTGGTAGTGAACCGGACCATGATACCAAGGACCGGAGCGCCGGATCAACCTCAGGTGATGGGTCCACCTCAGCGTACGGACAACCCGCCGCGGTATACCACACCACCGCCGGGTCACTTATCTACCCCGTTGGACAATATGATAGCAGCAGCATCCCGGTTGGCCGCTATTCCGATAGAAGGTGAATCGCCGACAGCGGTTGAGACACGGAGGGCTAGGGATCTTCTTCAAACAGCTCTGACACAGCAGCAAGCTTACTCGTATAGCCGAGACAGGGTTCACTCAACTCCACGACCGAGCAAAAGCTATAGCAGGCATATGGATGAACCGGAAGTGTCCAGCAGTGCGCGGCGCCGCATTGTCCCTCAAGGGCCTAATCCGGCGCGTGGTGATGTGAACGCTCAGGACGTGGTGGATAATGGCAGAGCACGAAAGGAGGCCGCTTTAACAGCACAACATACGGGTCGATACCAACCCGCCCCGGTTCAGCCAGCAGCGTCAGTGGACCGAGGCACCGGACTTGTTTTCAGTTCGTGGGGAGTGCTGTGTCTTATTCCGTCTCTCCGTAATGTGCGATTGCCTAAGGATTTCAAGGGCCCACGTAAGGTGCCGAATTACACCGCTGATCAGCCGCCCGAGGCATGGGTGGAAAGTTATGAGATGGCAATGGAGATGCTGGACGTGGATGAAGCGGCTTGTGCAAAGTATTTCACAATGATGTTGGAGGGAACAGCCCATACATGGTTGAAAAACTTGCCAGCTAACTCCGTCAAGTCATGGGACCAGTTGAAGGCCCAGTTTATAGCCAATTTCAAGGACACATTTAAGCAGCCTATGTCCATTGTGGATCTTGACGCCTGTGTGCAAGGGGAGAACGAGTCAACAACTCATTGGGTGCGCCGGGTTTCAGAAGTCTTGCATTCATCAGACCGTATTAATGCTGGCTCGGCAATCATCACCTTGGAGCATAATTGCCGGTTTAAGTCACTGAAGATGAAGTTGGGACGGCTCAAGCGCCACTGCAATGACATGGGCACCCTTATGGCCGCCTTGGTCAAGTATGCCGATTCTGATAATACCAAGGATCCCTATTCTGATGAGGAGAAACCGGAGAAGGGAAAGAAGAACGGCGGTGCAAAGGGACAGTAGCATAACCAAGGAGGCCATGGAAATAACGGTAAGCGTAAAGCATATTCAGATTTTGTAGCTAAGGCTAATGTGCAGCATCATAAGGGTAAATTGCCCCAGCGCGGCGGCAGAATGAATCTGGAGCGTTTGTTGAATTAACCCTGCCCAAAGCATGGGACTAAGGAGGTTCCTGCAATGCATCTCTGGAAAGATTGTCACATCATGAAGGAGTTCAAAAACTCTGATCTTTTCCGGTATGATCAAGGTCCATCGGGCGGTTCAGGTCCAGGTTTTCATGGTAGCAGCGGTTCAAACTCTGGATTTCAGAATAATCAGGGCAAGCAGAACAACCAAGGTGGTAATAACTAGTAGAGTAATCAAGGAAATCAGCAGCAGTCGGGTTACCAGAGTCACCCAAAGCAGTTGAATGGTGGGCAGTATCATGTGTTCACCACTAGTTTGTGTAAGCGTGATCAGAAGCTTCACAAGAGGGCTGTTAATGCTGTTGAGCCGGCAGTACCACGTTACCTGCGGTGGTCCGAGCAGCCTATTGTGTGGAGCAGAGAGGATCATCCGCCCCGGGTTGACAATCCGGGTCACCTGGCTTTGGTGGTGGCACCTCAGGTGGGAGGTTATAAGTTCACCAACGTACTCATGGATGGAGGGAGCAGTATCAATATTCTGTATTATGAGACTTTCCGTCGCATGGGGTTGACAGACAAGAGTCTTAAACCGTCCAACACTGTTTTCCATGGTGTGGTACCAGGTAAATCGGCATATCCTGTTGGTAAGATCGCTTTGGAGGTTGTGTTTGGTGATGAACATGACTCCCGGTCTGAGACAATGACCTTTGAAGTGGTGAGGATCCAGAGCCCGTACCATGCACTGTTTGGGCGACCGGCTTATGCAAGATTCATGGCAAGGCCTTGTTATATTTACTTGCAGCTCAAGATGCCGGGTCATAAAGGGACCATTATGGTTCACGGAAGCCGCAAAATCGCTTTGGATTGCGAGGAAGGTGATGCGGCCTATGCTGAATCGGTTTGTGCTACAGAGGAGTTGAAGTTCTATAAAGATAATGTTGATCCGACAGGTATGACCCCTCTGAAGAAGCCCACAACTGAGCATGACCCGAACCTGACGTTCAAACTGGCTGATGAGTCTAAACTTGTTGACTTTGTTCCTGGCGATTCATCCAAGCAGTTTAGCATCAGCACAAATCTGGATCCAAAATAGGAAAGCGCGCTCATCGAGTTCATCCGTGAGAACCGGGACATTTTTGCATGGAAGCCTTCTGACATGCCAGGTGTACCAAGGGAACTCGCTAAGCACACTCTCAATATTGATCCCAAGTTTAAATCGGTCAAGCAATTTCTTCGTTGCTTTAATGAGGAAAGACGCAAGGCAATTGGTGAAGAGGTAGCCCGGCTGTTGGCTGCTGGGTTTATCGTTGAGTGTTTCACCCTGAGTGGTTGGCTAATCCGGAGCTTGTTCTTAAGAAAAACGGCACTTGGCGCATGTGTGTTACACATATTTGAACAAAGCTTGTCCGGCCGATCCTTTTGCTCTCCCGCGTATTGATCAGATCATTGATGCAACGGCGGGTTGTGAGCGTTTGAGTTTCTTGGATGCTTATTCAGGCTATCATCAGATCAAAATGGCAGTTAAGGACCAGGAGAAGACCGCCTTCATCACTCCCTTTGGAGCCTTCCGCTATGTTTCTATGCCCTTTGGGCTCAAGAGTGCCCGGGCAACTTATCAACGCTGTGTGCAGAATTGTCTTCACACTCAGATTGGGCGCAATGTTCATGCCTATGTTGATGACATTGTGGTAAAATCCAGGAAGAAGGAGACATTGATAAATGATCTCAAGGAGACCTTTGACAATCTGCGTGTTTACAAGATGATGCTCAACCCGGACAAGTGTGTTTTTGGTGTTCCGGCAGGCAAGCTTCTAGGCTTTCTGGTTTCCAACAGAGGCATTGAGGCTAATCCGGAGAAGATCAAAGCGATTACATCCTTAGCTAAACCGACGTGTATCAATGATGTTCAGCGTCTGGCAGGTCAAATTGCATCCCTAAGCCGGTTTATCAGCCGTTTGGGAGAGAAGGCGATCCCTCTATGTCAGATGTTGAAGAAAACAGACACCTTTGTGTGGAGTGATGCAGCTAATGCGGCGTTTGAAGACTTGAAGCGGCAGTTGGCTGAACCGCTGGTCCTCACTACTCCGGTTGACAAGGAGCCCTTATTGTTGTACGTGGCTACTAATGCCCGTGCTGTCAGTGTGGTAATTGTGGTGGAACGCAAGGAGGCTGGTAAGGAGTACCCGGTTCAACGGCCGGTTTACTATATCAGTGAGGTGCTTATCGAGTCAAGGCAGCAATATCCACATTGGCAGTAGCTGGTATAAGGGGGTTTTATGGCAAGGCAGAAGCTCAAACAATACTTTCAAGGCCATCCCATTACAGTTGTCAGTTCAGCTCCGTTGGGTGATATAATTCAGAACAGGGAAGCAACTGGCCGGGTTGCAAAATGGGCAATTGAACTTGGTCCACATGGTTTGAAGTATGTGCCTCGAACAGCCATAAAATCTCAGGAACTTGTGGACTTCATCAATGACTCGACCGAGTTACAAGCGCCAGAGGACAAACCAGATAATACATACTGGACTATTCACTTCGATGGATCCAGGCAATTGGAGGGCTCGGGGGCTGGAGTTGTTCTTACTTCCCCTCGAGGTGATAAAATTTGTTATGTCCTCCGTTTAATGTTCCCCTGTACTAACAATGCAGCTGAGTACGAGGCTCTACTCCATGGGATCCGAGTGGCCAAGGAGATGAATTTAAGCCGGGTACGATGCTTTGGAGACTCTGATCTGGTGGCTCAGCAAGTTTCTGGCACTTGGGATTCTAAGGATCCACTCATGGCGGCTTACAGACGTGAGGTGGATATTGTGGCGGGTTACTTCAAAGGGTATCAGGTTGAGCATATCGATCGGCACAGAAACGAAGCAGCAGACGCCTTAAGCCGGCTTGGATCTCAATGTAAACTGGTACCTCCCAATACCTTTTTAGATATCTTGCATAACCCGTCTGTTAAGTTGCCTACAGAGGAGGATTTGGCTGTTCCTGATCCGGAGGCTCAATTGGTGGCCGTTGTACACATTGTGCCGGATTGGACGGTTCCATATTTGGCGTATATGAACCGGGGCGAGTTACCAGATGATGAAGTCCTGGCCCGGCAGATAGTCCGGCGATCCAAGTCCATGGTTATTCACAATGGCGAGTTACACAGCTGCAGCGTTTCAGGCGTATTTCAGCATTGTGTATCTTCGGAAGAAGGCCAAGAGATCCTACGGGAAATTCATGAAGGGGATTGTGGTCATCATGCCGGTTCAAAGTCACTGGTTGCAAAAGCTTTTCGTCATGGGTTCTACTGGTTGACAGCTCATGCTGATGCGGAGGATCTGGTAAAATGATGTGGTGCTTGTCAAAAGTTTTCATGCAGAGCTCATGTTCCGGCTCAAGAATTAAGGATGATTCCCATCACTTGTCTGTTTGCCACTTGGGGGCTTGACATGGTGGGACCCTTTAAGCGCTCCAAGGATAAGAAGACCCACCTGCTGGTGGCGGTTGACAAGTTCACCAAGTGGGTTGAAGCGGAGCCTGTCAGCAAGTGTGATGCGTCTACGGCGGTTCAATTTCTCAAAAAGATTATCTTCCACTTTGGCTTTCCACACAGCATCATCACGGATAATGGCACAGACCTCTCTAAAGGTGAGATGGAAGATTTTTGTCAGAGAGAACACATCCGGCTTGACTTAGCATCCGTGGCGCACCCCCAGACCAATGGTCAAGCGGAGAGAGCTAATCAAGAAATCTTGAAGGGTATTAAACCCCGGCTTATGGTCCCTTTAAAACGGACGCCGGGTTGTTGGGTGGAAGAATTGCCTTCTCTATTATGGAGCATCAACACTACCCCCAACAGATCGACGGGTTACACACCTTTCTTCATGGTGTACGGGGCAGAGGTGGTCCTCCCAAGTGATATTCGTCACGATTCGCCCCCGGTTGCTAATTATGTTGAAGCAGATAATGAGCAAGCATGCCAGGAGGCGTTGGACCTGTTAGATGAAAAACGGGATATGGCTTTAGCCCATTCGGCGGTTTATCAGCAAGACCTGCGGCGTTATCACAGCCGCCGGGTTAGGACAAGAACCTTTCAAGAAGGCGATTTGGTGCTCCGGCTCATCCAGGATCAGACCGACATGCACAAGTTATCCCCACCTTGGGAAGGGCCCTTTGTGGTCAGCAAAAATCTGCACAACGGATCATACTACCTCATTGACGTTTGAGACAACTCACGCAGCTCTTAGGAGGAGACCCGGCGGCCGTGGAACATAGCTCTCCTACGGCCTTACTACACTTGAGCCATAGGCTTTTCTTATGTACATATTTCGACAATGTATATATTATGATCAATAAAATAAACCAGCATCCTTGCTATAAGCAGAGCCTCTGCTGTTTTTTCTCAAATATCCTTTGAGTTACATGGGTGCTTCAGCTGACAAAGCGGAGTACTACCTGTTAAACTGGCTATCATGCCACAATATAGCTTGGGAGCTTCACACCCAAGGGGCCAAAGAGAGTATGGATGCTATGCACAGCTCAAACATAGGCACCCAATGAGCACAGCTCATCACGTTACTTGGGGGCTCTTTGTGTAAAGTAACAAAGAGTTTGAAAGGACCCTTGTAGCTGGGTATCGACCCACGGCTTGGAAGCCTGATCTATTTACCTAAAACCCCGGGTTAACCTGCCTTCATCAAGTAAGCCACTCCTATCCAGGTAATCCTGGCATGACCCTCCGAACGTTTGACAGTTACTCTCATTGAGACCCTGAACTTGTCAAAGTTAAAACGGTGATTGGTTAGTTGGAGGCCCATCTTAAAAGGCTTTGTCAAATGGTTTAACTCAGCGGCCTGGCAGCCCATGAAAAGCCTCGAATTTGGGCCTGGTAGCCCTCGAAAAGCCTCGACTACATGGTTTTATTTGCATTTGTCACTATTTTTCTTTTGATGACTTCTATGTTAAACCGATATTTTTGATCTGGTATGGCTTTTCAGTCATCATATTAACCCGGTGTTTGTTAACCCGGCTGGGTTTTCAACTACAAGTTGACGGACCTTATTATCAAACCGGAGTTTATTAACCCGGCCTGGCTTTGACTACTCTTCGCTAGTTTTTGATCATCTGGTGTTCATCATAACCCGGCATGACTTATTATACGCCATCAGTACATGGTGGAGGTTATACAAAATTCAAGATTTGGGTCTTCACCCTTATTACAATCAAAGTTGGTAAAACAACTAAAGTGATATCACATCACAGGTATGAGTCATTTCACATTTTTTAAAGTTTGATTATCAATCAGGCTTTATCTTGGGTATTATGACCCGTCCAGTGGTAAACCGCCACAACAAACTTTCTCTTTGCAGGCTTTAGACTCGCATTATCAAAGCATAAACAAACATTGCATTTATTATGGCGGTTCAACAAAAGTTGTACTTCAGCACAACAGATCAAAGAGTTTTAACTGGCCTATTACAAGGCGCTTTGAGGCCCAAGAAGCTGATTGATCTTACATAACAAAGTTTGTCAAAGAAACACCAATGCCGGATTAAGATTCATCGCCAGGACGGCGTGAAGTTCAAGGATCTTCAAGCGCCGGTTCACCCTCCTCTCCACCCAGAGGCTGGAAGTCAAGAGTGGTCCAGTCAATCCGGGTTAGAGCCTGAAAGATAGCTTCTTCACTTATCAGATCGGACGGATCAACATCAGGGGCGTAAGTGTGCTTGCGGATTGGCGGGATAAGACTATGTGTTTCTGTCACAGACGTGTCAACTTGATGGTTCCCTTCGTCATAAAAGGACTGATGCATAGTCAAATTAGCCTTTGCAGCCAGTTGACTTGACAATGGGCGCATCTCCTTTGTCAGAGCTTTAAGAGTTTCGTTGTCAAAGGCTGACCCGTTTGCTTGTTCATATGGAAATCCCTTGGCAATATCAACTGGATCCAAGTCAGATATCCATGCTTTGGCCCGAGTAAGTGCCAGTAAAGCGCCGGCCCGAGCAGCAGATCGCTTCACCTCCTCAATCTGAGTCGGGGTCATGGATAATCGTGCTAGTGTGTCCTTGATCAATGTCGGTGCCGGTTTGTTGTATGAGACGGCAGAGATAACCCGTTGTGCACCAGTATACAGTTGCTCAATTAGTGTATAAGACGCTTTCAATTTTATCCGCATATCTGTTCCAAGATGAGCAATGCGAGGGCCTGCGGCGGTTTCAGAAATTCAAGTTAAACCGGCGGAATTGATAGTACTACAGAGCAGGTGTTCTAAGATGCTTACCAAACATGGCAGCTGTCATGGAATTAACTTGATGCTTCAGACCCATCAGTTCTTCTTCTACTGGTTTAAGGGCCGCTTCAGCATCTTCTGCCCGCTTCAATAACGCAACCTTTTCAGTCTCCCAGTTGGTGTGTTCGGTTTTGAAACCCTCTTTAAGTTGCTCCATGGCTAACAAGGCACCTTTGAGCTCTTCTTTGGCTTTGGAGGTCTCTTCTTGCTGTAACTTAAGGATTTCTTGAAGATCGGCAGTTTGGGATTCTTTGGTCTTCATGTCAGCCTGCACAGTTAGATGATGCAACAGTTAAACAATCCCTTAAAGTCCCAAGCACATAATAAATTATACACTTGGCACTTGGGGGCTAATGTGGATTGCTTCTTACAATGAGTATTTTTTTAAAATCCCAAGGCTCAATCCAGGTATTAAGCTTGGCACTTGGGGGCTAATGCACATTTGATCAGTCATAAGGAAAGGCAATTAAACAAAGACAGACAATCCCGGTTTGTCTTCAAAAGACAAACCGGCCCTTGGGGGCTACTACATTGGAGTTCTTTATATCAAAGTCCCGGTTTATCTTCAGGAGATAAACCGGCCCTTGGGGGCAACACTGGAGAAGATATACAGAATATAATAAATTTCAAAGTCTTCATACCTCATAACGCTCCTTCATCAGGTTCACCAAACTGGCTTCAAGGACACGGCTGGTATATAGGAGGTTTAAATAACCGGAATGAAGCTCTTCAGCGCTAAGGTTGATGAAGTTGGATAAATCCGTTTTCGCTTTCCCCTTCCCCATAGCAGAGAATTCCTCCTTGGCGGTATGTTTGCCCAAGATAACCGGATTACCAGGACTGGTGTGAGTTGTGCCAGTAATCACAACATCATCATCGTCATTTCTTGGTGGACTTGGCGGATTGCTGGTACCCCTAGTTGGACTTGGCGGGTTAGCAGCCGGGCTCGACGGATTGGCAGCCGGGCTCAGAGGGGTAACATGAGGGCTTTACGGATCAATGTGAGTCGCCGGGTCAGCTTCCGGCGGATTAGCTTTAGTATTCTCGCCTTGTGGGATGGAATCATCCATGACATCGGTATTTCTACCGGTATCCTCAGCAGCCCTCTCCGGTTCAACCTCACCAAGGGGGGTATTAGTTTTAGCCTTCTTTCTCAAGCGGCCTTTGGCACTGTGGCATCACAACAAAGATTAGCACGGTAAACCGAACTATGAACGAAAAACATGAAGAACAGTACACTTACCCAGGGACGGTTTTAAGAGGAGGCAGCTGAGTGGTTAATGAACCGCCGGATGAATTGGAAGACGCCTGGTAGTTTGGATCAGACGGATTAAGTGGGTATCTGAAGAAACCCTTCAAAGGATAAAAACTTTCGGGAGAACAAGTAACCTCTGGACGATGTTTCTGGTTTGGCGTATCCGGTAAACCGGAAGAGGTGATTTGCTGGCCACTGTGCTGGGTTCTGCGACCTTCTTCAGCTTGTTGTGTCTTCAAAGAAAATTTTAGATCCAGATAAGCAAGAGGGTGAGAGTATTTCACTTTCCGAACTGTACGGCGAAATCTTTGAATCGGCACAAGATCTGAATCTGAGGAAAGAGAGATTACCTCAACATGGTCTGCACGACTGGCTGCCGCATCATCCTGGGAATAATTATTGTCAATAAGGTGTATGAAAAAGGAACCAAGTGAATCAAGTTCTACCTCTGGATCAGATTCGTCAACATCTTCCGACGGATCAGAAGATTCGGTGGTTTTCTTCTTGCCCGCTTTCTTGGTGACATTGGTCTTTGCACGAGCCCTAGCCGGTTTAGTCCGTTTCCAGAAAGAGTTGTTGGCCTGCAAAAATTAAAGGAAAGGAGTATTAGCACATTATTAAAGCACATGCAAATCAGTGAGCATTAAGTTAAATTTACCGCTGGCGGTTTGTTGGTGGCGCAAAGGTGGCAACCCGGTCTATCTGCAGGCGGCGATCGGTTCATCAAGCATCTTCTTCACAATTCAGTAACTTCAAGGTTTGTCATTATTATTTCGTGATATCGTTGAGGATCTTTAACATCTCCGGAGTATTCATGCATCAAACCGGGGCGGCGGCTTAAAGGCAGAATGCCCCAAGAAACCCAGCAGCGAACGAGATCAATTCCAGTCAAACCGTTGGCCATTAGAGCCCGGAGCTTGGCGAGTTGAGGTGCATAAAACTTTTGTTCTTGAGCAGTTAAGCGCGGAGGTAATGGGTGGAGGTTGCTAAGCCGGTGAGGGCGGTAACCTGGCAAGGGATTTTCTCCATCAGGGGCAGTATTCCGGGAGTAAAACCAAGTTTGGTTCCAATCTTTAGGATGGCTGTGGTGTTTTGCATGAGGAAAATCAGCTTCTTTTATCTTCTGGATTGATACCCCACCAAGTTCCGTGTTGGGGCCATCGCAAAACTCCGTGCGGTGGTTTAAATGGAAAAAATTCCGGAACAACTCCACAGATGGTTCTCCTTGAAGATAGACTTCACAGAATACTTGAAAGTTGCATATATTGGACACGGAATTCGGTCCAGTGTCTTGTGGATGGAGTTGAAAACTCGCAAGAACATCCCATAAGAATTTTGATCCGGGCGGGCTGAATCCCTGGTCTAAGTGTTGCATAAATACAATAACCTCTCCATCTTGAGGTTCAGGAGGGCACTCAGAGCCCGGAACTCGCCAATGCAGGGTCCTTTTTTATTCTAAAGCGCCAGTGGTGACATATCCGTTGACTTGTGTCTCGGTGATCTTGGACGGAACCCAGTTGCAAGCAGAGAATTGTTTGGTCATCTTGGAAGGGTAAACTATGAAAGAAAAAATGAAAGCCGGTTTACGATTGACGGTTTAAGTATAATACTCAGTGTTAAACCGGAAAATTCCTATTCAAGTCAAGTTGGCGGTTTAAGTGAGGGCTAATGGTGTATGGCGGATCGACTATCAAAGATTAAACCGCCTTTAGGCAGAAGAGCCAGAGTTGAAAATCTACTAAGTGTTGCAGAAACAGATTTCAAAATATGGCAGTATAACTTTGGATCTACCATGGATAACTAAAGAAAATTTTCCTGAACCCTACAATGCCGCTAAGAGGAGCAGAGACGATCTAGACACAATCTGCTTGGGGCAGCAAGAAGCCATGATATGGTGGACTATCAAAATGAATTTATCCACAGATCAAAGCTAGCAGACGCATATATAACCTCAATAGAAGGACTAAAGAGAAGGGCGCAGAAGAACTGAGGAACGGCGACGAACATGGATGAACTCGAAACACTAATGTAGATCTAGGGTTACAGGAAAGTGGACTTACCAGGGCCACTCAGCGGCGGAGGAACGCGGCAGGGTTTCTGGTGCGAACAGGGTGATGCAGCGGCCTTGGTCAGTGCAGATTCGAAGGTCGACGGAGGCGGCGGCGCTGAGGTCCTTCGGGTTGCGAGGAGGAAGATGAGAAGAAAGGGGAGAAAAATGAAAGGGCCTGTCGGGCTTATTTATAATAAGGCAGAAGATAAGTGACAGGCGCAAGAATCGAGGAGTCCAAAGAGGCAAGGGGCACAGCTATCGCCTCGATTTCCGGGATGACATTTAATAAAGGGAATCTTTTTATTCATTTTTTACAGAGATGACGTCATGATGATCCGTTGTTGTGTCCAGAGGATGACGTCACGGCAGTTTAACAAGGTTTATAAAGGGAAGACATCATGGCGGTTTATGAGAAATGAAGGAAGATGTTCACAGGATTTTTCCAAGTACTGAAGATTGACATGAACAGGTTCAAATCAATCTGGGGCCTAATGTTGGGGATATAAATACTGACTGTAAACCGCCCAGGAGGGGCCGGTTCACCCTCAACTATATTGAAGCCCACGAAGACTCTTAAAGATGGCGCTTTACTATGAAGCTTAGAGGCCCGGAGCCCAAAGGCAGATTAGGGCCCATAGTGGTAAACCGCCATAGTCATGTAACTTGTGCTGTAAGATAAGGAAGGGAGAGACCGAGCCGAACACTTGTATGAGTCGGCCTTGGGACTCTGTAAACCGGCCGGGCGTCAACCCGTGTATATAAGGGGACGACCCGGCGGCGGTTCAGGGACAACAAACACAACTTGTTAGCCAGGCATAGCTTGTTTAACTCCCTGTTTAGCGAGACCCCAATAATCCCATCACAACTAGACGTAGGCCTTTACCTTCATCGAAGGGGCCGAACTAGTATAAAATCCCTCGTGTCCTTTGTTCGGTTTAACCCCTTTAAGCTAACCCGTCGCGATGGCTCCACGACTAAGTCCTTACACGAGGACATCTGACGTGATATTTCCACAACACATGTGGTGGTCGGTCTGGTTGGTCTGCCTTATTATACTTCGATGGAATTGGCTCAAGGGCTTCATCGTCGAATTGTAGCAGCAGCTTGCGCCTAGGGTAACTTTTAACAGGTCATCCGTGGCCGTATTCCTCAGTGGCCAGGACCTTAGTCCACCTTTCATTCAGCGTGTCTTGTTCGACTTTGAGCTGCTGCTGCTTCTTCTTCAGGCTCTGGGCTGTAGCAATGAGCTATTGCTTGAAGTGATCTTGGTCAAGGGGTTCCTATAAGACGATGAAGTCTTCATCACCGAGGCTGACCTCCTCTTCGGGTTTTTGTAACGCCCCGAGACCGACGCTCCAGAAGACTTCCAGCTACTCTGAGTTTCGTCGTGTGTTTTTGTTTTGTTCATGCATTCATCTCTACATCATGTGCATTGCATCATGTCATCTTGCACCCCCTTTTAAAAACTCAACTAAATAAACCGTATGGATCTTCGGTCCATTTAAACCGAGGGATATTCACAATGGTGATTTCTCTTTAGAACATATACTCCCAATATTATTAGGGAGCTATAATAAATATTCCCTTAACTAGAAATCACCCATAACACATTTGCATTATTCTTCAACTCTTCTTTTATCCGACTCAACTTTCTATCCTTCCTTTTCGACCTTTTAGTAAAATTGAGTTGCAATTTTACTTCTCCATAAATGTTCCAAATCTGCCCATAAATCACATCTGGTGTGTAGGGTCACCCCCGTATAATTTCAACCCATTTGGAGTTCATTCGAATGGGTTTCGAAATTCAAACTTGTCTGAGTTAAATCCAACAGGTGTGGATTTTGCTTCCTCTAAAAATCATTAGTCTATTTTTATCAAATTCCTCACATTTTTGTGAGTCCGGTAAAATAATCCCCATGTCCAAATTCTTTCCCTAACTTTGTCTTTCTTTTATTTCTTATCTCTGTTTTGTTTTTTTTGTTTTCCTTTTGAGGGAGAGAGAGGGGAGAGCCCAGCAGCTGGGCCGGCCTGCTTCCTCGCAGTCGTCGTGGCCCATTAGCCCAGCTCGCATCCCTACCTAACCCTAGCCTCTCCCCTACTCGATCCACATCTCCCTCGCAGCCTCTCTTCCTCCCCTCGTTCCCCATCGTGCGCCGCACATCCACACACACACCCGCGCCTCACGCCCGATCCCCTCTCCCAATCTTCCTCCTCGCTATGCCGCCATCTCTCCCTCCTACTGCCCTCGTCCCGACCCCTATGCCTCCTCCTCGTCGCCTGAGACCGCCGCTCCTCCCATCCCTGCAACCGAAGACCTCGTCCCCATGGTCCAGGCCGTCGCATCGAGCTCTTCCCGACGCCTCCCATGGAGACAGTGCCTTGCCGCCGCTGCTCTTCCGACGCTCGTTCCCCATCATCTCCACCGTCGCCTCCTCCTTGTCCAACTCTGGTGGCTCCACACCTGCATCTCCACCAGCGCCATCCATCCCCTCGCCCGCGCGTCTCCTCCACCAGCAGACCGCAACGACCGAGGGGAGCCGAGCTCCTCCCCGTCCCCATGGTGGTTGCTTCCCTGCAGCCGGCGTCCAAACCCCGCTTCTCCTACCTTGCTGCTCGTCCCAGCCGCGTTGACTACGCCCTTTGCGCCTCCTCTCTACTTTGCCATGGGCTGCAGCCTGCGCCAAGGCGCAGCGACCCCCTGCACACCGAGGCCTCCGTGCACCTCCTGCTCCCGTCGACCCTGCACCATGCCTCTGCCATCCATGAGATCGCCAAGACCGAGACCTCCTTGAACAGGAGCATTTCTTTTGGATCGCCAAGTACCGCACCGAGCGCCAAGTACCTCTATGGATGCACTGGACGTCTACGACAAGTGTACCTCTACATCCTGGAATCGCCAAGTACCTCGACGCCGAAGACCCGTGTACAACTACTGACACCCGTGGATTTCACCAAGTACCTCTACCGACGACCTGAACATCTACGTAACATGTACAACTACCGTCGCCAAGATCGCGAGTACCTCTACCGTCGCCATGAACGACTACTTCCCACGACGACCCGTGAACGACTACTTCCCTCGACGTTTTTGAACCGCCCCGAAATGCACGCTTCGAAGGTATAACCCCGAGATGACCACCCGTGGAACGAATGCATGAGTGATGTATGAGATGCCCGTGTTTGCACCATGTCCCGAATTGATCCTTGCACGTTCCTCCTCGTTTTGCCATGCCGTCGAACCATGGGAACCCGGTAACCGGGATCACCCCACCACTTTCTGCATGACACACTCATCCGCACACTTCTCTCTTGCATCGGTATCTCAATCGAGTTATCGGGACCGGAATGTTGCCGTGGCACCATTTCCGTTTCACCGCCGTGGTACCTTTTTCCTTCCGCCATGGCGACAAATGCCTCGTATCATGCTCATGTTAACATTTTCATAAAATTGCTTAAAACTTGCATATTTCATCCGCATCATGATAACAACATTTAAATGCTTAAAATTGTGTTTGCATTAAATTGCTAAATAACATATGGGGTTTTTGAATTGTCGTTTGTTGCTTCCGGCCTCATTTAAACTTGCCTAACTAGTTAGTTTACTTATGCTTCACCTCTTGCCATGTTTAATAACATTTAATATTGTTGGCTACATAAACGTGAGAGCGAACTAAATAATTGATGTGGTGTTTCGTCAATATGCAACTCGTTGCATATTGAGCTCCACTTAACTTGTAGTATTGTTTGTTGCACTTTGCCATGCCATGCCTCATTAAACCGGACATGCATCATACTTGTTTGTGCATCAAGACATGTTTATGTGATGGTTGTTTACCATGTTGTTTGCTTCTTTCCAGTTTGCTTCTCTCGTTAGCTTCGGTTTCGTTCCGGAGTTGTGAGGATTCGTTCGACTACGTCCGTTTGTCTTCTTCTTGGACTCGTTCTTCTTCCTAGCAGAATCTCAGGAAAGATGACCATTACCCTTGATATCACTTCTATCTTTGCTTTCTAGTTGCTCTGTTCTATCGCTATGCTGCGCTACCTATCACTTGTTTACCATGCCTCCCAAATTGCCATGTCAGCCTCTAACCTTTTCACCATTCCTAGCAGACCATTGCTTGGCTATGTTACCACTTTGCTCAGCCCTCTTATAGCGTTGCTAGTTGTAGGTGAAGTTGAAGATTGCTCCATGACGGACATGATTATGTTGGGATATCACAATATCTCTTATTTAATTAATGCATCTATATACTTGGTAAAGGGTGGAAGACTCGGCCTTACGCCTGGTGTTTTGTTCCACTCTTGCCGCCCTAGTTTCCGTCACACCGATGTTATGTTCCTGGATTTTGCGTTCCTTACGCGGTTGGGTGATTTATGGGACCCCCTTGACAGTTCGCTTTGAATAAAACTCCTCCAGCAAGGCCCAACATTGGTTTTAACATTTGCCACCTAAGCCTTTTTCCCTTGGGTTCTGTAGACTCAAGGGTCATCTTTATTTTACCCCCCGGGCCAGTGCTCCTCCGAGTGTTGGTCCAAACTAGAGCACCGTGCGGGACCATTCCTTGGCAACTTGGATTACGTCGGTACCTGTACGCTTAGCTTATCCGGTGTGCCCTGAGAACGAGATATGTGCAGCTCCTATCGGGATTTGCCGGCACAGCGGGTGGTCTTGCTGGTCTTGTTTTACCATTGTCGAAATGTCTTGTAAACCGGGATTCCGAGTTTGATCGGGTCTTCCTGGGAGAAGGAATATCCTTCGTTGACCGTGAGAGCTTGCGATGGGCTAAGTTGGGACACCCCTGCAGGGTTTAAACTTTCAAAAGCCGTGACCGCGGTTAAGCGGCAGATGGGAATTTGTTAATGTCCGGTTGTAGATAACTTGACACCAGATCTGATTTAAAACGCATCAACTGCGTGTGTAGCCGTGATGGTCTCTTTTCGGCGGAGTCCAGGAAGTGAACACGGTTTTGGGTTATGTTTGACGTAAGTAGGAGTTCAGGATCACTTCTTGATCATTGCTAGTTCACGACCGTTCCGTTTGCTCTCTTCTCTCTCTTATTTGCGTATGTTAGCCACCATATTTGCTTAGTGCTTGCTGCAACTCCACCTCATTACCACTTCCTACCCATAAGCTTAAATAGTCTTGATCTCGCGGGTTTTGAGATTGCTGAGTCCTCGTGACTCACCAGATACTATCACAACAGTTGCAGGTGACGATGATACCAGTGCAGGTGATGCAACCGAGCTCAGATGGGAGCTCAACGAAGACCTTGGTCGTTGCTATGTATCGTTTCATGTTGATCAGTAGTGGAGCCCAGTTGGAATGATCAGGAATCTAGCAGTTGGGTTATCTTCTTTTCTTTTGGCTTCATCCGTAGTCAGACTATGTGTGTGTTCTGAATGATGTATGAATTATATGTTCATTGTGTGAAGTGGCGATTGTAAGCCAACTCTTTATCCCAGTCTTGTTCATTACATGGGATTGCGTGAAGATGACCCTTCTTGCGACAAACCACCATGCGGTTATGCCTCTAAGTCGTGCTTCGACACGTGGGAGATATAGCCGCATCGTGGGTGTTACAGTTTTGGCATATAGTTGTTGTCCTCCGCATCTTCGTTTTCAGCGTATCCGGGGCTATATTCACCCTCTTCCCTTTCATCCTATTCGTGCGTGGGTTCGACGGGGTATTCGGGATCTTCGGC
This sequence comes from Triticum dicoccoides, assembly GCF_002162155.2. Taxonomy (NCBI): domain Eukaryota; kingdom Viridiplantae; phylum Streptophyta; class Magnoliopsida; order Poales; family Poaceae; genus Triticum; species Triticum dicoccoides. The sequence continues at coordinate 28,711,794 of NC_041387.1, forward strand.
ATTATCTGGAGTCTCATTATCTCCGATGTCGGTATTACTATCCTTTGCCCGACGCGATCGTGAGCGACGCCAGTGACGTCGGTGCTTTGGTGGTTCATCGACGGGTTTGTCCTCATCTGGCATCGGGTTATCTTCGTCATTCTTTGGAGTGTCCGCCATGTACACATTGTAAGTAGAGGTGGCCGTCCAATGCCCCGTGACAGGTGGGACTTGATACGTCCATTTTGCATCATGCTTTTATATCAATATTTATTGCATTATGGGCTGTTATTTCACGTTATGTCACAATACTTATGGCTATTCTCTCTTATTTTACAAGGTTTACATGAAGAAGGAGGATGCCGGCAGCCAGAATTCTGGGCTGGAAAAGGAGCAAATATTGGAGACCTATTCTGCGCAACTCCAAAAGTCCTGAAACTCCACGGAATATCTTAAAATAAATAAATAAAAATCGTCGCCAAAGATCAAGGCCAGGGGGGCCCACACCCTGCTCACGAGGGTGCCCCCCCCCGGGGGCGCGCCCCCCTACCTCGTGGGCCCCCTGGTGGCTCCTCGACGCCCATCTTCTCCTATATGAAGTCTTTCGATGAGAAAAAAACATCAAGCAACCTTTCGGGACGAGACTCCGCCGCCACGTGGCGGAACCTTGGCGGAACCAATCTAGGGCTCCGGCTGAGCTGTTCTGCCGGGGACACTTCCCTCCGGGAGGGGGAAATCATCACCAACGTCATCACCAACGATCCTCTCATCGGGAGAGGGCAATCTCCATCAACAACTTCACCAGCACCATCTCATCTCCAAACCCTAGTTCATCTCTTATATCCAATTCTTGTCTCCAAGTCCGGGATTGGTGCTAGTAGGTTGCTAGTAGTGTTGATTACTCCTTGTAGTTGATGCTAGTTGGTTTATTTGGTGGAAGATCATATGTTCAGATCCTTTATGCATATTATTACCCCTCTGATTATGAACATGAATATTCTTTGTGAGTAGTTACGTTTGTTCCTGAGGACAAGGGAGAAGTCTTGCTATAAATAGTCATGTGAATTTGGTATTCGTTCGATATTTTGATAAGATGTATGTTGTCTAGCCTCTAGTGGTGTTATGTGAACGTCGACTACATAACACTTCACCATTACTTGGGCCTAGAGGAAGGCATTGGGAAGTAATAAGTAGATGATGGGTTGATAGAGTGACAGAAGCTTAAACCCTAGTTTATGTGTTGCTTTGTAAGGGGCTGATTTGGATCCGTATGTTTCATGCTATGGTTAGGTTTACCTTAATACTTTTGTTGTAGTTGCGGATGCTTGCAATAGAGGTTAATCATAAGTGGGATGCTTGTTCAAGTAAGAACAGCACCCAAGCACCGGTCCACCCACATATCAAATTATCAAAGTACCGAACGCGAATCATATGAGCGTGATGAAAACTAGCTTGACGATATTCCCATGTGTCCTCGGGAGTGCTTTTCCTATTATAAGATTTTGTTTAGGCTTGTCCTTTGCTATAAAAAGGATTGGGCCACCTTGCTGCACTTTATTTACTTTTGTTACTTGTTGCTCGATACGATTTATCTTATCACAAAACTATCTGTTACCACTTATTTCAGTACTTGCAGAGAATACCTTGCTGAAAACCGCTTATCATTTCCTTCTGCTCCTCGTTGGGTTTGACACTCTTACTTACCGAAATGACTATGATAGATCCCCTATACTTGTCGGTCATCAAGACTCTTTTCTGGTGCAGTTGCCGGGGAGTGTAGCGCCTTTGGTAGGTGGAATTTGGTAAGGAAAAATTTATATAGTGTGCTGAAATTTTCTGTCACTTGTTACTATGGAAAGTAATTCTCTGAGGGGCTTGTTCGGGGTATCTTCACCCCGTCCAGTAGAGCAAAGAGTTGCTCCTCAACCTACTCAACCTACTGAACCTATTGAAAATGAAACTCCTTTTGAAATTCCTTCGGGTATGATGGAAAAACTGCTAGCTAACACTTTTATAGGAGATGGGACAAAGCATCCTCATGAACATCTATGCTATGTGGATGAAGTTTGTGGATTATTTAAGCTTGCAGGTATACCCGATGATGTTGTTAAGAAGAAGGCCTTCCCTTTATCTTTTAAGGGAGACACATTGATATGGTACAGGCTATGTGATGATATGAGATCGTGGAACTATAAAAGATTGAAATTGGAATTTCATCAAAAGTATTACCCTATGCATCTTGTTCATCGTGATCGCAATTATATATATAATTTTTGGCCTCGCAAAGGAGAAAGCATCGCTCAAGCTTAGGGGAGGCTTAAATCAATGTTATATTCATGCCCCAATCATGAGCTCTCAAGAGAAGTAATTATGCAAAGTTTTTATGCTCGGCTTTCTGATAACAACCGCGCCATGCTCGATACTTCTTGTGTTGGCTCTTTTATGATGAAGACTATTGAATTTAAATGGAATTAATTGGATAGAATTAAACGCAACTCTGAAGATTGGGACCTCAGTGAAGGTAAGGAGTCCAGTATGACACCTAAGTTTGATTGTGTTAAATCTTTTATGGATACCGATATTTTCCGTAAGTTTAGCACTAAAAATGGACTTGACTCTCAGATAGTAGCTTCTTTCTGTGAATCTTTTGCTACTTATGTTGATCTCCCCAAGGAGAAGTGGTTTAAATATCATCCTCCCATAGAAGTAAAAGTAGCTGCACCTATTAAAGTTGAAGAAAAGACTGTCACTTATAATGATCCTATTGTTCCCACTTCTTATGTTGAGAAACCACCTTTCCCTGTTAGAATGAAGGATCACGCTAAAGCTGCAACTGTTGTTCGTAAAAGCAATGTTAGAACTTATACACCTCATGAGCAAGTCAAAGTAGAACCCAATATTGCTATTGTTAAAGATATATTGTCTAATAATATTGATGGGCATGTTATTCAATTCCATGATGAAACTGCTAGAATTGCTAAACCTTGTGCTAGAGATAAACATAGACCTGTGGTAGGCGTGCCTGTTATTTCTGTTAAAATAGGAGATCATTGTTATCATGGCTTATGTGATATGGGTGCTAGTGCTAGTGTAATACCCATTGACTTATACAAAGAAATTATGCATGATATTGCACCTGCTGAGTTAGAAGATATTGATGTTACAATTAAACTTGCCAATAGAGATACTATATCTGCAATGGGAATTGTTAGAGATGTTGAAGTATTGTGTGGAAAGACCAAATATCCCGCTGATTTTCTTGTTCTTGGTTCTCCACAAGATAGCTTTTGTCCTATTATATTTGGTAGACCCTTCTTGAGTACCGTTAATGCTAAGATAGACTGCAAAAAGAATGTTGTTACTATTGGCTTGGATGATATGGTTCATGAGTTTAATTTCTCTAAATTTAGTAAACAACATCATGAGGAAGAATCGCCTAGTAAGGATTAAATTATTGGTCTTGCTTCTATTGATGTACCTCCTAGTGACCCTTTTGAACAGTATTTGCTAGATCATGAAAATGATATGTTCTTGAATGAAAGAAGGGAAATAGATGAAGTATTCTTTAAACAGGAACCTATTCTGCAACACAATTTTGCCTGTTGAAATTCTAGGGGATCCTCCTCCACCCAAGGGTGATCCCGTGTTTGAACTTAAACCGTTGCCTGATAATCTTAAATATGCTTATCTTGATGAAAAGAAAATATATCATGTTATTGTAAGTGCTAACCTTTCAGAGCATGAAGAAGAAAGATTATTGAAAACTCTGAAGAAGCACCGTGCCGCTATTGGATATACTCTTGATGATCTTAAGGGCATTAGTCCCATGCTATGTCAACATAAAATAAATTTGGAAGCGGATGCCAAACCAGTTCGTGATCCTCAACGACGTCTGAATCCTAAAATGAAAGAAGTGGTAAGAAAAGAAATACTTAAGCTTCTGGAGGCAGGTATAATTTATCCCGTTGCTGATAGTCAGTGGGTGAGTCTTGTCCATTGTGTCCCTAAGAAGGGAGGTATTACTGTTGTCCCTAATGATAAAGATGAATTGATCCCGCAAAGAATTATCACAGGCTATAGGATGGTAATCGATTTCCGCAAATTAAATAAAGCTACTAAGAAAGATCATTACCCCTTACCTTTTATCGAAATGCTAGAAAGATTATGCAACCATACACATTATTGCTTTCTAGATGGTTATTCTGATTTCTCTCAAATACCTGTGTCAGCTAAAGATCAATCAAAGACTACTTTTACATGCCCTTTTGGTACTTTTTCTTATAGATGTATGCCTTTTGGTTTATGTAATGCACCTGCTACCTTTCAAAGATGCATGATGGCTATATTCTCTGACTTTTGTGAAAAAAATTGTGAGGTTTTCATGGACGATTTTTCCGTCTATGGCTCGTCTTTTGATGATTGCTTGAGCAATCTTGATCGAGTTTTGCAGAGATGTGAAGAAACTAATCTTGTCTTGAATTGGGAAAAGTGCCACTTTATGGTTAATGAAGGTATTGTCTTGGGGCACAAAGTTTTTGAAAGAGGTATTGAAGTTGATAAAGCCAAGGTTGATGCTATTGAAAAGATGCCATGTCCCAAGGACATCAAAGGTATAAGAAGTTTCCTTGGTCACGCTGGATTTTATAGGAGGTTCATTAAGGACTTCTCAAAAATTTCTCGGCCTCTGACTAATTTATTACAAAAAGATGTACCATTTGTCTTTGATGATGATTGTGTAGAAGCATTTGAAATACTTAAGAAAGCATTAGTCTCTGCACCTGTTGTTCAGCCACCTGATTGGAATTTACCCTTTGAAATTATGTGTGATGCTAGTGATTATGCTGTAGGTGTTGTTCTAGGGCAAAGAGTTGATAAGAAATTAAATGTTGTTCATTATGCTAGTAAGACTCTAGACAATGCTCAAAGAAATTATGCTACCACCAAAAAGGAACTTTTAGCAGTTGTATTTGCTTGTGCTCAGACCTTATATTGTAGACTCTAAAGTAACTATTCACACTGATCATGCTACTATTAAATATATTATGGAAAAGAAAGATGCAAAACCTAGACTTATTAGATGGGTTCTCTTGCTGCAAGAATTTGATTTGCATATTGTTGATAGAAAAGGAGCTGAGAACCCCGTTGCAGATAACTTATCTAGGTTAGAGAATGTTCTTGATGACCCACTACCTATTGATGATAGCTTCCCTGATGAGCAATTAAATGTCATAAGCACTTCCCATAGCACTCCATGGTATGCTGATTATGCTAATTATATTGTCGCCAAATTTATACCACCTAGCTTCACATACCAACAAAAGAAAAAGTTTTTCTATGATTTGCGACATTACTTTTGGGATGACCCACATCTTTATGAGGGAGTAGATGGTGTTATTAGACGTTGTGTACCTGAGCATGAACAGGAACAGATCCTACGCAAGTGTCACTCCGAAGCTTATGGAGGACACCACGCTGGAGATAGAACTGCACATAAGGTATTGCAATCCAGATTTTATTGGCCTACTCTCTTCCAGGATGCCCGTAAGTTTGTTTTGTCTTGCGATGAATGTCAAAGAATTGGTAATATTAGTAGCCTTCAAGAAATGCCTATGAATTATTCACTTGTTATTGAACCATTTGATGTTTGGGGCTTTGATTATATGGGACCTTTTCCTGCCTCTAATGGATATACGCATATTTTAGTTGCTGTTGATTACGTTACTAAGTGTGTAGAAGCTATTCCGACTAGTAGTGCTGATCATAACACTTCTATTAAAATGCTTAAGGAAGTTATTTTTCCGAGGTTCGGAGTACCTAGATATTTAATCACTGATGGTGGTTCACACTTTATTCATGGTGCTTTCCGTAAAATGCTTGCTAAATATGACGTTAACCATAGGATTGCATCTCCGTATCACCCGCAGTCTAGCGGTCAAGTAGAATTGAGCAATAGAGAGCTCAAATTGATTTTGCAAAAGACTGTTAATAGGTCTAGAAATAATTGGTCCAAGAAACTTGATGATACATTATGGGCCTATAGAATAGCATATAAAAATCCTATGGGTATGTCTCCTTACAAAATTGTCTATGGAAAAGCATGTCACATACCTCTCGAACTAGAACATAAGGCATATTGGGCCATTAAAGAGCTCAACTATGATTTCAAACTTGCCGGTGAGAAGAGGTTATTTGATATTAGCTCACTTGATGAATGGAGAACCCAAGCTTATGAAAATGCCAAGTTCTTTAAAGAAAAAGTTAAAATATGGCATGACAAAAGAATACAAAAGCGTGAGTTTAATGTAGGTGATTATGTATTGCTATACAACTCTCGTTTAAGATTTTTTGCAGGAAAACTTCTCTCCAAATGGGAAGGTCCCTACGTTATCGAAGAGGTCTATCGTTCCGGTGCCATAAAAATCAACAACTTTGAAGGCACAAACCCGAAGGTGGTAAACGGTCAAAAAATCAAACATTATATCTCAGGTAATCCCATAAATGTTGAAACAAATATTATTGAAACTGTAACCTGGGAGGAATACATAAGGGACACCTTCCACATCGTTTCAGACCCCGAAAAGGAATAGGTATGTGGTATGGTAAGTAAACCAACTCCAAAACAATATTTAAGGCAATATTTCTCCGTTTTGGAATATTTATAAAAATAGAAAAATAAGTGGTAGTCCGGGAAGCACATGAGGCCTCCACGAGGGTGGAGGGCGCACCCTACCCCCTGGGCGCGCCCCCCTACCTCGTGAGCACCTCGAGTGCCCTCCGGACTCCGTTTTCTTGTACGATACGTATTTTGGTCGGTAAAAATTCATTATATATTCTCCCGAAAGTTTTGACTCTCGTATCACGCAAATATTCTCTGTTTTCGTTTCGAGCTGTTGCTGCTGCAGATTTGAGAAAGATGTCTTCTCAAGAGTCAGTCGGGGAGAGCCGGATATCTAATCCGGCACCGGAACCAAGGGCAAACAGCGATGCTGATCACTTTGGTCCAGTAACGGAGGAAGAGAAGGAGGCTGACCTGATGAGGGTAGATGCCATGGAAGATCAAGAAGTCACTTCTCGCCTCCGAACTGGGTTTACGATGGGGGGACTATAGAGCTCAGCTATTCCAAACTCGGTTATCCCTTCCAATGTTAGATTTCTTTCTTATGAAAATATGAGGAGGAGTGTCTCTTGTTCTCCCGCAGCTATGAAACACCCTTGGGTACAAGGAGCTTTAGCCGTCACAGGAAAGCTTCGCAAGGAAATAATGGACCTCAAGTTGCAAGTCAATAAGCTCGAGGAGGAGAACCGTATCTTGAGGGGAATCATCGCCAAGAATATTAAACCAACAACAAAGAAGGAGACTTAATCACATGGGTATGGGCACTCCCCTTGGCAGCTGCCAATCTTGGGGGAGATGCCCTGGTATCGTATCATCATCACAACTCCTATCTTTACCGTTTTTCTTAGTTCGATCCTTTTAGTAGTATCTTGATTTAGTAGAATAAAGTCTTGGCATGATCTAGATTTAAGTTTTGCTTTACGATCCCTCTATGTAATCGAGTCCGTGAGCTATTTATATAATACAGATTAGTGTTGAGTCAAGGGCTTGATTATTTTGCCATGATCTTGGGTGAATAGAAAGAAGAAAAAGAATAAAAAGAAACAAATAGTTCATATTGATCTTATTGAGAGTAATGACTTCACATAGAAAAGAGTATGATGATTAAAAGTTGTTGGGAGTTGGCAAATATAGCTTTGGTCATTGTTGCAATTAATAGGAAGTAATAAGGAAAGAGAGGTTTCACATATAGATACATTATCATTGACATCTCTTATGGTTGGGGGCACTCATTAAAATATGACATGCTAAAGAGTTGAGGTTGGAGAAGGAAGACAACATAATGAGTTATGTTTTCTTACATCTGAGATAAAGTATGTTGTCATGGATCCTCTAACGTGTTGAGCATGCCTTTCCCCCTCATGCTAGTCAAATTCTCAGCACCAAGTAGAAATACTACTTGTGCTTCCAAATACCCTTAAACCAGCTTTGCCATGAGAGTCCACCATATCTACCTATGGATTGAGTAAGATCCTTCAAGTAAGTTGTCATCGGTGCAAGCAATAAAAATTGCTCTCTAAATATGCATGACTTATTAGTGCAGAGAAAATAAGCTTTGTACGAACTTGTTGTGGAAGTAATAAAAGCGACGGACTGCATAATAAAGGTCCACATGCATGGGACAATATAAAGTGACATTCTTTTGCATTAAGATTCTGTGCATCAACTCTAATCTCGCATGACAACCTCTGCTTCCCTCTGTGAAGGGCCTATCTTTTATTATTATCATCTACCTTATGCAAGAGTCACGGTGATCTTCACCTTTCCTTTTTTGTTTTATCCTTTGGCAAGCTCAGCATGTTGGAAAGAACATGATATATATATATATCTAATTGGATGTAGGAGAGCATGAATTATTGTTGTTGACATTACCCTTGAGGTAAAAGGTTGTGGGGCAAAACTATAAGCCCCTATCTTTCTCTGTGTCCGATTAAAACTCTGTAACCATAAGTATTGAATTATGAAGGATTAAGTGATAGTTGAGTATGTGGACTTGCTTTTAAGCTCTGACATAGACTCTTTCTGATGTTATGATAAATTGCAATTGCTTCAATGACTGAGACTATAATTTGTTGGTGCTCAATAAGGTTTCTGATTCATACTTTTGCTTTGTGAAAGATCATCACTTGCACATAAGTAATCATATGACAAAATCTATATATATTGCTGTTATGGAAATAATCATGATGCCTTCATGTCCGCATTTTATTTTTATCGACGCCTCTACCTCTAAAAATGAGGACATATTTATTGTTATCGGCTTTTCTCTTGAGGACAAGCGAGGTCTAAGCTTGGGGGAGTTGATACGTCCATTTTGCATCATGCTTTTATATCAATATTTATTGCATTATGGGCTGTTATTTCACGTTATGTCACAATACTTATGGCTATTCTCTCTTATTTTACAAGGTTTACATGAAGAAGGAGAATGCCGGCAACCGGAATTCTGGCCTGGAAAAGGAGCAAATATTGGAGACCTATTCTGCGCAACTCCAAAAGTCCTGAAACTCCACGGAATATCTTAAAATAAATAAAGAAAAATCGTCGCCAAAGATGAAGGCCAGGGGGCCCACACCCTGCTCACGAGGGTGGGGGGCGCCC
>NC_041387.1:28721357-28778057 GCF_002162155.2 Triticum dicoccoides
CCTACCTCGTGGGCCCCCTGGTGGCCCTCCAACGCCCATCTTCTCCTATATGAAGTCTTTCGATGAGAAAAAAACATCAAGAAACCTTTTGGGACGAGACTCCACCACCACGAGGCGGAACCTTGGCAGAGCCAATCTAGGGCTCCGGCAGAGCTGTTCTGCCGGGGACACTTCCCTCCGGGAGGGGGAAATCATCACCAACGTCATCACCAACGATCCTCTCATTGGGAGATGGCAATCTCCATAAACATCTTCACCAGCACCAGCTCATCTCCAAACTCTAGTTCATCTCTTGTATCCAATTCTTGTCTCCAAGTCCGGGATTGGTGCTAGTAGGTTGCTAGTAGTGTTGATTACTCCTTGTAGTTGATGCTAGTTGGTTTATTTGGTGGAAGATCATATGTTCAGATCCTTTATGCATATTATTACCCCTCTGATTATGAACATGAATATGCTTTCTGAGTAGTTACATTTGTTCCTGAGGACAAGGGAGAAGTCTTGCTATAAATAGGCATGTGAATTTGGTATTCGTTCGATATTTTGATAAGATGTATGTTGTCTAGCCTCTAGTGGTGCTATGTGAATGTCGACTACATAACACTTCACCATTACTTGGGCCTAGAGGAAGGCATTGGGAAGTAATAAGTAGATGATGGGTTGCTAGAGTGACAGAAGTTTAAACCCTAGTTTATGTGTTGCTTCGTAAGGGGCTGATTTGGATCCATATGTTTCATGCTATGGTTAGGTTTACCTTAATACTTTTGTTGTAGTTGCGGATGCTTGCAATAGAGGTTAATCATAAGTGGGATGCTTGCTCAAGTAAGAACATCACCCAAGCACCGGTCCACCCACATATCAAATTATCAAAGTACCGAACACGAATCATATGAGCGTGATGAAAACTAGCTTGACGATATTCCCATGTGTCCTCGGGAGCGCTTTTCCTATTATAAGAGTTTGTCCAAGCTTGTCCTTTGCTATAAAAAGGACTGGGCCACATTGCTGCACTTTATTTACTTTTGTTACTTGTTGCTCGTTACGATTTATCTTATCACAAAACTATCTGTTACCACTTATTTCAGTACTTGCATAGAATACCTTGCTGAAAACCGCTTATCATTTCCTTCTGCTCCTCGGTGGGTTCGACACTCTTACTTATTGAAAGGACTACGATAGATCCCCTATACTTGTGGGTCATCAGGACTTGGCTTGGTTCGGCGTCGGCATCATCGTCCATGTCGTTAATGTCTTCGGACGCATAGTCTAACATGTCGGTTAAGTCTTCGACAGTGGCTATCAAGTGGGTGGTGGGTGGGGTGTAAAATTCCCCTCTCCTAGTCCCCAGTCCGAGATGGGTATAATTTGGAGGTAAAGCATCCGTGATGGTGAGAGACTGCATCAAAACCAATGCTTCATCCAAGAGTGGAAGTGGGACCAGAAACTGCGGGTCTGCCGCGCTGAATTCGGCACGGGGCGCCTGATCGGACCCGCTAAGAGCGGACCTCAGTAGTTCGGGATGATTGCCCAGAGTCAAGTCTGAGATTGCATCTGGGTCATCGGTCGGAAATTTCGTCTGGGAAAGAAAGTCCGGCGGGGCTTATATTCCCGTCTTCGGACGATGGGACCTGCCCCGGATCTAAGGCCGAGCTGGGTTTTGGTGTTGACCCCTGGATGGGATCTGACAGGGGATCCGAAAAGTCTTCATGGCGGGGACACAGAGTGGCAGCCGAGGCAGCGAACCCATCGAAGACAAGGTCTCCTCAGATGCCAGCAACATAGTTCAGGTTTCCACACCTGATCTGGTGGCCGGGGGCGTAACTATCGACCTGCTCGAGGCGGCCAATCGAGTTGGCACGAAGCACAAAGCCACCAAACACAAAAACTTGTCCAGGAAGAAAGGTCTCCCTGGATACAGCATCATTGTTAATGAAAAGGCGAGCCATCTATCCTTATGTCAACGATACAGCGGAGCTCTCAATGAAAGCACCAGTCGGTGTCAAAACCGGCAGATCTCGGATAGGGGCGGCCCAAGTTGTGCGTCTAAGGATCAATGGTAACTATGGAGAAGGGAAACGGTGTTTACCCAGGTTCGGGCCCTCTTAATGGAGGTAAAACCCTACTCCTACTTGATTATATTCGTGGGTATAGGGGTTACAAGTGTTGATCTACCTCGAGATCGATTCAGCTAACCCTAAAAAGCTAGCCTAGCAATGGTGTCTTCCTACCCCCGATCTAACCCTCCGGTTTATATAGACACCGGAGGGGCTTAGGGTTGTACAAAGTCGGTTTCATAGAAAGGAGAAACATATCCAGACACCTATACTTTCCATCCACGCATGTGAGAGTCCCCACCGGACACGAGAGATAATCTTCAGTCTTGTATATTGATGGCCCATCAGTCCGGCTCACTTTAATAGACCGGACACCCTAGTCCAGGACTCCCACAGAGCCAAAGAATATTTATGAGCCTTAGTAGTTGAGTTGCCAATTCAACCACACCTAGGAAATTATATTTCTGCAAGAACGTGTTTAGTAGCATCGTAGCAATAGTAACAGGAACAGTAAGAGTAGCAAATTGTAACAAAAGCAGCAACGAAAGTAACTTAGCAAAGATCAATATGCAAAAAGCATAGGCATTGGATCAACGGTGGACAATTGTGTTGGATGATATTCATCATATAACAGTCACAACCTAGAGCGACACACAATAGTTCCAATTCATCAATATAATGTAGGCATGTATTCCGAATATAGTCATACATGCTTATAATAAGAACTTGCATGACATCTTTTGTCCTACCCTCCCATGGCAACGGGGTCCATAAGGAAATCTAAGTGTCGGATTTGGGGTTCCGGCAGACCCTCTAGATTCGAACACGGGGTGCACGCGGAGATTTAGCCCTCTGCCTACCTGCTCCTCACCGCCTCGCTACGAACTAAGCAATCAAAGGGACAACGCAAGAGACACAGGATTTATACTGGTTCAGGCCACCATTGTGGTGTAATACCCTACTCCAGTGTGTGTGTGGTGGATTGCCTCTTGGGCTAATGATGAACAGTACAAGGAAGAACAGCCTCGCGAGGGTCTGTTCTTGGCTGGTGCGATGAACTACTAGGGGAGTTCAGTCGCTCTCTCTACTGGGTTCTAGGTGAGGATCCGATTGATTTCTCCATCCCCCTCCCTTGTGGGTGGCTAGTCCTATTTATAGGCAAAGTCCCTGGGCCTCTTCCCAAATATTGAGTGGGAAGGGCGCCAACAATTGGCCATTTTGAAGGGGAACATCTAGTACACTTATCTGACTAAAGTTGGTCCTCGCCTGCCAAAGGCTCTGGTGGTGACGCCGGCTTGGGCTCCAAGATGACTTCCATCCTGCTATTCTACTGGTCTTGGTCTTGTTGCACCGAAATGGATGCCTTTGCTTGATGCTCTTGCCTGCGCTTGCCCCCTTTGCACCAAAGAGGAAAAGAGGACACTACGCGGGCTGGCGCCCGCCTGGCACCCTTGGTCATCATGGCTTGCATCATGGGCACCTCGCGAGGTACCCTGCCTTGATCTCTCCGCCTCCTCGCGAGCCAGCCTGACGAGGCCGTGCCTGAGGAAGCCTCCTGTCATCCGCCCCGCGAGGCTTGGCCCCTCGTGAGGGTCTTGAGCTCATGTTGATGAAGATGGGCCATGCTGGGCTGCCCCTTGAGCCACGCCGCAGGCCGCAGGCAGGAAAGTCTGGGGACCCCCGTTCCCAGAACGTCGACAGTAGCCCCCGGGCCCAAGGCGCGCCCGGACTTGGCTGAGCAGAGAGGCGAAGGGGCAAGCACGAAGCACCGCGGTCCCTAATAGCCTGTGGCCTCGGGCGCCGCGTGGCGGTTTATTGGACGTGGGTGCCTCAGCAGCCGCGTGCGTCAAGAGAGCGGCGTCTGCCTAGGTTTTGCTTCCCTTACTTCCTCCGGTCATTGCCCAGATCCCCTTTCTTGCGCCCTTCCTTTCTGCCTCCGAAATCTTCAGATCTACTTCGACCGCGCACCTTAGCAAGCCATGGCGCCTCGCCAGACTCCGGCCGAAGCTTGGTATTCGCCCGCCTTGGACTCGCCGAACGTGTCGGAGGCGAGCCTTGCTCGGATGCGCCGGATGGTGGTGGCCCAAGGCATCGACGGGGCGCGGGTGTTCAAGGCCGGCTCCGCCTCTCCTGAGGCTCAAGGGAGCACCTTCTACCCACTCTTCGTAAGAGCCATTGCTTCTGGCCTGGTACACCCTTTCTCTGAGTTCTTCTTCTCTGTCCTCCGCCATTACGATCTGCAAGCTCTGCACCTCCACCCCAACTCCGTCCTTCTTCTGGCGATCTTCGCATATTATTGTGAGGCTCATGTCGGGGTGCAGTCTTCGGTGGCCTTGTTGCGCCACTACTTCTCCCTCCGGCTCTCTCGTGGTCCTCTCTCCGCGTGCGCGAGCTTCGTCGCGTATGGCGGTGCCAACGCCATTTCAAAGCCCGGGAAGAGGATTGAGGGCTATAGGAGCAAGTGGGTCATGGTGGACGCTGGGCGCATCCACCCTTGGCTGATTCTGCCCATAGAGCAGCCCACAAGCTCCAATGATTGGTCTCGCGTGGATCTCGTGGACCACCGTGCGAAGCCGGTGTTGGAGAAGATGGATGCGGATCTGAGGCCTGGGAACATGGCGACGGCGAAGCTGATTGGCGCGTCGCTCCTGAGGGAGTTCCTGGAGCATCAGGTGGCCCCTCTTCGCAAGTACTCGCTCCCGCTATGGAGGCCCCGCCTAAGCCCCGACGTTTTGGCCGATGAAGATTTGGTCGCTGTCCTTCATTCTTTGGTCGGAGGGGACGTGGCGAGGCTGGAGGGCGCCCTCGTACCCCTGTTTCTTCGCGATTATTGGGAGAAGGTGGTTGGCTCCATGCCCGTCTTTAATGGGGACGGGCCCGTGCCCGCGGTGACTCCCGAGGACCCGGCGGCCCAGGAGATGGTGAACGTGTCCTCCGGCGACTCTAGCGAAGAGGAGGAAGAAGAGGAGTGGGAAGGGGCCTGACTCCGAGGCTATCGATGGGTAGTCAAGAGCGCCTCTCCCCCGACGCAGGCCCCGCGCTCTCCGCCTGCCGTCGAGCGACGATGAGGATGATGACGAGGAGGGCGGCGGGAGCTTGCCCACGATCTCGAAGAAGGCCAGGTCGGGGCTGATCCCCCTCGGGTCTGCCTCGGCTCCGAGGCGATCTACAGATGTGCCCCCTGCTTCCGGACCTCGCGAGGCCGATCCCAGCAGCCGGCTCTCGGGCTTCAAGTACGGCCGGATGTTGCTCGAGCTCACGAGCGGCACCGAGTAAGTGCTCAATTCTTGTCTTGTTCCTTGCTTTGTCGTTGAGGCTTGATGTCTGTATCTCTTGACTAGGCTGGCGCCTACAGCAAAGAAGCTAAAGGGGGCTCCTGAGGCTCCGTCTGGGGCAGCGCCTCAGCCCGCGAAGGGAGGTGGCTGCAAGGCACGGGCCTCTCCTGCCCGGTCATCCTCGCGAGGCCTGGTGGAGCTGTGTGGGGCGAGCTCAGCCCCCATGGCCCAAGCGACTCCCGAGGTATCCCTGCCCGACGTCGTCGCCATAGCTGTCGGGGCGCAGCAGGTCCCGCCTGTGGTTACGCTGCCGTCCTCTCCTCCTACTCCACCAACTGCTGTTTCTCCAACCTCTTCCATCGTCTTGGATCGCACCGCTGCCGAACTGGACCGGCTGCGGCAAGATCTTCTGGGCGCCGACCCTCACTTGGTGGCCGGGCGCTTGGAGCTGGCTTCTGGCTGGATCCGCTCTAACGCTTCAATTCGAGCGGCATTGGTTCAGGCCTCAACGGCTTGCGATGAGGAGAAGCTGGCCGTCCTTGAGGCGAAGGCTGCTCGTGACGCCGCCTTGAGGGAAGCGGCTGATGCCCAAGGCCGTTGCAAGGCGCTGGAGAGTGAACTACACGGCCTGCGGAACCAGCTTGTCGAGGAGGCCCGCATCCGCCAGGAGACGGAAGAAAACCTGAAAGCTCGCGAGGCGGCCGTTAAGGACCAAGATGCCAAACTTAACAAGCGCCGCGACCGCCTGGGCGTATTGGAGCAGGAGTTGGAGGCGTGGAAGATCGAGCTGGAGGGCAAGGCTCGGGTCCTTGCCGAGGACCGAGAGGCCTTCGCGGAGACGGAGGTGAAGGTTCACGGCTTGCTGAAGTCGCTCTATGATAGCGGCCTGGAGAGCCCGCTGGCCAGCATCAAGGACGGTCCCGCCAAGCTACTACCCTTCATGGTCCGTGCCCTTGAAGATGTCACCCTTGGCCTTGGCCCTACGGCCGAGGCCGAGGCGCGCGTCTTGTCTTCTGCAGTTGAGGGAGTCCTGGACTAGGGGGTGTCCGGATAGCCGAACTATCATCATCGGCCGGACTCCAAGACTATGAAGATACAAGATTGAAGACTTCGTCCCGTGTCCGGATGGGACTTTCCTTGGCGTGGAAGGCAAGCTTGGCGATACGGATATGTAGATCTCCTACCATTGTAACCGACTCTGTGTAACCCTAGCCCTCTCCGGTGTCTATATAAACCGGATGGTTTTAGTCCGTAGGACGAACAACAATCATACCATAGCCTAGCTTCTAGGGTTTAGCCTCCTTGATCTCGTGGTAGATCTACTCTTGTAATACCCACATCATCAATATCAATCAAGCAGGACGTAGGGTTTTACCTCCATCAATAGGGCCCGAACCTGGGTAAAAACATCGTGTCCCTTGTCTCCTGTTACCATCCGCCTAGACGCACAGTTCGAGACCCCCTACCCGAGATCCACCGGTTTTGACACCGACATTGGTGCTTTCATTGAGAGTTCCTCTGTGTCGTCACCGATAGGCTCGATGGCTTCTTCGATCATCAACTACGACGCAGTCCAGGGTGAGACTTTTCTCCCCGGACAGATCTTCGTATTCGGCGGCTTTGCACTGCGAGCCAATTCGCTTGGCCATCTGGAGCAGACCGAAAGCTACGCCCCTGTCCGTTAGGTCAGATTTGGAAGTTTGAACTTCATGGCTGACATCCGCGGAGACTTGATCTTCGATGGATTCGAGCCACAGCCGAGCGCGCCCCACTGTCACGATGGGCATGATTTAGCTCTGCAGCCGGACAGTGCCCTGGAGGCCGCACACGAGCCCGCTCCGACCCTCAATTCGGAGCCGGCTGCGCAGATCGAGGACGGGTGGCTAGACACCGCCTCGGGGGCTGCAACCTCTACGGCGATGGAGCCGAATACTGGCATTGTCCCTTGTGAAGCTCGTGACTCTGAGGTGCCGGACTCCTCGCCGGACTCCGAACCTCCCGCGACCCCTCCAATCGAATCCGATTGGGCGCCGATCATGGAGTTCACTGCTGCAGACATCTTTCAACACGCACCTTTCGGCATCATCTTGAGTTCGCTAAAGTATCTCTCGTTATCAGGAGAGCCCTGGCCAGACTGCAGTCAGGACGGTTGGGATGCGGACGACGAAGAAATTCAAAGCCCACCCACCACCCACTTAGTAGCCACTGTCGACGATCTAACCGACATGCTAGACTTCGACTCCGAAGACATCGACGGTATGGACGACGATGCCGGAGACGACCAAGAACCAGCGCCTACTGGGCACTGAAAAGCCACCTCATCATATGACATATACATGGTGGATATCCCAAAGGATGGGAATGGCGAAGGAACAGCGGAGGATGACCCCTCCAAGAAACAGCCCAAGCACCGGCGTCCGCGGCGCCGCTCTAAATCCCGCCATAGCAAGAATGGAGATTCCGGCACCGGAGATAATAATACCCCAGACAGTGCCGAAGACAACCCCCTCCAGCAAGATTCAGCACAGGAGGACGGAGAAGCCAGCCCTCATGAGAGAGCGGCAGACGAAGAGGTAGAGGATGATAATTACATGCCTCCCTCCGGAGACGAGGCAAGCCTCGACGACGACGAATTTGTCGTGCCTGAGGATCCCCTCGAACAAGAGCGTTTTAAACGCAGGCTTATGGCCATGGCAAACAGCCTCAAGAAAAAGCAGCAACAGCTTAGAGCTGATCAAGATCTGCTAGCCGACAGATGGACTGAAGTCCTTGCGGCCGAAGAGCATGAGCTCGAACGCCCCTCCAAAAGCCACCCCAAACGCAAGCTGCTCCCCCGATTAGAGGAGGAGGCATATAAACCTGCATCACCAGCACACAATACGGCTGACCGACCACCCCGTGGCCGTGACAGAGAGGCCTCTAGGCCCTCGACTAGAACCGTACCCCGGCATCGCTCGAAAAGCACAAGGCCACAGGGGAACGCTCTGGACTTGCGAGATATATTGGAGGATAAGGCAAGACAATCAAGATCGATCTACGGATCGCGTGGGCGCCCCATGATACGTGACGACAACCGTCGCGCCGGACACAGCAAGTCAGGCCAAGCCGAACACAGTAGACAAAGCTCTTTTGAGCTTCGTCGTGATATAGCCCAATACAGAGGCGCCGCACACCCACTATGCTTTATAGATGAAGTAATGGATCATCAAATCCCCAAAGGGTTTAAACCTGTGAATATTGAATCTTATGATGGCACAATAGACCCCGCGGTTTGGATCGAAGACTATCTCCTTCATATCCACGCGGCCTGGGAATGATGCAACCCTGGGGGCGCTCCCAACTGGAAATAAAACTAGGAAGATGTCACCTGATAGTGTCGACGATGAAGGGGTGTTGAAGTAGCAGGCGTAGCAGGCTGTGGGAGTCGATCTTCACGAGCCCCCAGGCCTAGGAGCCTCGGGGGGCTCTGGAGGCGCTGGTGGCTCCTCGTGAATCATCTCCATCTCTGCCAGGACCGCGGAACGCCTGGCCTCCTGAGCCTCCAGGATGCCCCACATGAGGCACTGGCACACCACAGCCACGTTCGGCAAGCCGTAGGGCATGCGAATGTAGCTGTGGGGTGGACCTTCACAGTGCCCCACGTGTGAGGGCCAAAAGCGCTCCTGAGAGGCGGCTCGGTTGAGCCCTGGGATGTCGATGCAGACATGCAGCCCACCATCCTCGCCTGGATGGGGAGCTGCGGCGGGTAAGCGGCGGCTGCCACTCATGACTCTTGACTCCTGCAACTCCTGTGTGACCTGACTAACGAACTCCTGAGGGTTCGGCCCTCCTCGCTTTGCTCCTTCCTAAGGGAAACGTGCTCTACAACACGCCTCCAAGTGGTGCCCAAACGCCTCCCTCGTGACCCTAGCAAGGTCGGTGGCCCTCAAGGGGGAGCCCCCGAGCCCTGCTTGAGGAGGGCGCCGGGCGCGCCTCCCTATGCGACAGAAGGAGGTGTCCCCCGAGAAGGCGCAGAACCTGAGGGGCCTGCCTCCTGAGGGGTCGGGCCTAGGGGTGCCTTCTTCTTCTTGGGAGTGGCTTCGGGGAGCCTCCCGCTCCTGTGATCTGGGTCTTCAAGTGATGCGGCCTGAAAAGCTCGTTCTAGGGAACACACTGCGTCTCTTTCTTCACAGGGCACCATGATGACTCCACCGCTTCCTAGCATCTTGAGGATGTTGTAGCCGTGATGAGTCACGGCCATGAACTTGGCGAGAGCTGGGTAGCCGAGGATGGTGTTGTATGGCAGGCGGATGTGGGCGACCTCGAAGTCAATGAGCTCGGTATGGTAATTGTCGCGCTTTCCGAAGGTAACAGGAAGGCGGACCTGCCCGATTGGGATTGTGGAACCGTCGGTGACTCCTAAGAAAGGCTTGGTTGGCTGAAGCTGATCGTATGGCACTTGGAGATTGTTGAACGTCTCAACGGACAGGACATTGAGCCCTGCTCCGCCATCGATGCGGGTCCTGGTGACCTGCACATTGCTGATGATCGGGGAGCAAAGCATTGGGAGGACTTCGGCTGTGGCCGCGCACTTGAGCTGATCCGCTGAGCTAAACGTGATGGCGCACGCCGACCACCTGAGGGGGCGCGTGGCTTCGAGCTTGGGGAGGACTACATTCACTTCGCGGGCGAACTGCTTGAAGATGCGTTGAGAGGCTGGGGCCTGAGCCCCTCCCAGGATGCAGGCGATCGCGCGTGGCTCCTGGAAGCCCCCAGCCCCCTCGTCCTGATGATGGTCCTCGTTTCTGCTTGGCTGCGGAGGCAGTGGAGGAAGGCCCGCGTTTCCTTGCGGGCGATCCTCGCGAGGCTGATCCCTCCAGTCTCCCTCGCGGGGCTGATCCTGCCAGCGATCCTCGCGAGGTCGGTCGTGCCACCCTTGGCGGGGGCCGCGGTCTTCCCAGCGTCCTGCGTTCTTTCTTCCTCCTCTGCCGTAACCACGGTCGTTGCGGTCGGGGCGCCGACCGACCTTTCCTTCTCACACGGCTCAGAGCTCTTGGCATTCGTTGGTGTTGTGGGTGTGGAGGTCGTGGTACACACAGTACCGGCTGCTCTTGAAAGACTCGGGCTGATCTCTGCCCCGCTTGGTGTCTGATTCTGCCACGAGCACGGCAGCCCCCTTGCGCTTCACGTCCTTGGCCTTGGATTTCTTCTCTTCTGGGTCTGCGGCTGGCAGCTCGAGGAGGGAAAGGCGCCCTTCCTCAACCCTGGCTCACTTGGTCGCCAGGTTGAACAGCTCCAGGGAAGTGCACAGATCTTCATGCATCGCCAGCTCCTCCTTTATCTTGACATCACGCACGCCGTCGAGAAGGCCGAAATGATGGCCTCCTCGGTCACCCTGGGAATCTTGAGTCATGCGCTGTTGAAGCGCTGGATGTACTTCTGCAGGGTCTCCCCTGGTTGCTGCTTGATGTGGCGCATGTCGCTCACGGCAGGCGGCCGGTCGCGAGTACCTTGGAAGTTGGCGATGAAACGGGTGCGCATCTCGTCCAAGGAGGAGATCGTGCCTAGGGCCAGGTTCAGGAGCCAGGTGCGGGCCCCGTCCTTGAGTGCCATGGGAAACCAATTCACCATGACCTTCTCATCCCCGTTGGCGGCTTAGATGCCCAGCTCGTAGAGCTGGAGGAACTCTGCATGGTCGGCCGTGCCTTCGTAGCGAGGGGGCAGGTCTGGCTTGAACTTGCAGGGCCATGCGACGCTGCGTAGCTCGGTGGTGAAGGCATGGCAGCCTGCTGAGTTGGTCTTGGGAGCCCCATGCGCTGCAGCTGGGAGCAGCGCGGGGTCTTGGCGTGCTGGAATGGGAGCGTGGTCGCGTCGGACCGGAGCAGGAAGATCTCGGGCAGCTTCTTGGGGGCGAGGAACCTCTTGGCAGCTCCGCTCTTGCTGCGCTGGCGCCGGACGGGGTGGGTTCCGTCCAGGGGCCACGCACCTCGGGGCCAGAGCGCCTTCTTGAGGGGGAGGCGGCTGAGGCACCCCCGGAGCTTCATTGCCCGCGCAGGGCGGGGCGCGGTGCAGCAAAAAGGACGGCGCGGGGGAGCCCCCTGCGGCGGACGAGCTCGGCGACACGGTCGAGCCATTCTTCATAGACGTCGTCGACCGGGCTATAGCGCAAGAGCTCGTTTGCCGTGATGAGCGCAGCCCGAGCCTCCATGGCCGCGCAGGGCGCGCGGGACGAGGAACCAGCCGGGGTGAGCGAGGGAGTGGCAGTGCGACCGTCTTGCCTCATGGACGGATGCTAGGACGATGCCTGCTGCTCATTCCCCGCCAGGCCGGTGGCAGCGTTGACGGCGGGCGACGGGGAACGACGTTGGTGGCCGCCGACGGGGGCCGTCTGGGCGACGCGGGAAGCGAGAGCGGCTCGGCGCTCGGCGCGGGCCCGACGAGCATCTGACATGGACGCGATGGTCGGGGAAGAGCAGGGCGGTGGAAGACAAATTCCGGCGCACCCCTACCTGGCGCGCCAGATGTCGGATTTGGGGTTCCAGCAGACCCTCTAGATTCGAACACTGGGGTGCGCGCGGAGATTTAGCCCTCTGCCTACCTGCTCCTCACCGCCTCGCTATGAACTAAGCAATCAAAGGGACAACGCAAGAGACACAGGATTTATACTAGTTCAGGCCACCATTGTGGTGTAATACCCTACTCCAGTGTGCGTGTGGTGGATTGCCTCTTGGGCTAATGATGAACAGTAGAAGGAAGAACAGCCTCGCAAGGGTCTGTTCTTGGCTGGTGCGATGAACTGCTAGGGGAGTTCAGTCGCTCTCTCTACTGGGTTCTACGTGAGGATCTGATTGATTTCTCCATCCCCCTCCCTTGTGGGTGGCTAGTCCTATTTATAGGCAACGGCCCTGGGCCTCTTCCCAAATATTGAGCGGGAAGGGCGCCAACAATTGGCCATTTTGAAGGGGAACATCTAGTACACTTATCTTGACTAAAGTTGGTCCTCGCCTGCCAAAGGCTCTGGTGGTGACGCCGGCTTGGGCTCCACGATGACTTCCATCCTGCCATTCTGTTGGTCTTGGTCTTGTTGCACCAAAATGGATGCCTTTGCTTGATGCTCTTGCCTGCGCTTGCCCCCTTTGCACCAAAGAGGAAAAGAGGACACTGCGCGGGCTGGCGCCCGCCTGGCGCCCTTGGTCGTCATGGCTTGCATCTGCCTGAGGAAGCCTCCTGTCGTTCGCCCCGCGAGGCTTGGCCCCTCGCGAGGGTCTTGAGCTCGTGTTGATGAAGATGGGCCATGCTGGGCCGCCCCTTGAGCCACGCCGCAGGCCGCAGGCAGGCAAGTCTGGGGACCCCCGTTCCCAGAACGCCGACACTAAGGGATATTAAGGTCTCCTTTTAACAGAGAACCTGAAAAAATCATTAACACATAGTGAATACATGAACTCCTCATAGCATGGTTATCACCGAAAAGAATCCCAATTTCTGTCACCTTGGGGTATGCGGATCATAACACGTAATAGGTGCATACAACTTGCAAGATAGGATCAATAGCTCAAATATATTCATGAAAACATAAAGGGTTCAGATCTAAAATCATGGCACTGGGGCCCTACTGACAAGAATTAAGCATAGCAAAGTCATAGCAACATCAATCTCAGAGCATAGGGGATACTAGGGATCAAGCCCTAACAAATTGACTCAATTACATGATAAATATCATCCAGCTCCATCACCGTCCAACAAGCCTACGAAGGAATTACTCATTCCCAGTGGTGACCATCATGGAATTTTTAACGGAGGATGGTTAATGATGACAACATCATCGAATCCCTCTCTCCGAAACCCCGAACAGACTCCAGATCAGCCCTCCTGATGAAGAACAAGAGGTGATGGCAGCTCTGTATTATAAAACGCAATGAAACTTTCTTTGTAATTTTCTCTCTCCGCGAGATGGTACTTATTGAGTTGGACTTAGGGCAAACGAGGCTCCAGGGGCCCACAAGCTCACAGTGTGCGCCTTCGGTGGGATGGGCGCACCCCCTGAGCTGGTGGCTCCTGGGTGGCACCCTCTAGTAGTTCTCTTCGCCAATATTTTTCATATATTCTTGAAATATTCTCCATAAATTTTTAGCTCAATCCAGAAAAATAACACCATAGCAATTCTGCTGGAAACAACGTCAGTCCAGGTTAGCTCCATTCAAATCATGCAAATTAGAGTCCAAAACAAGAGCAAAAGTGTTTGGAAAAGTAGATATGTCTGGACGTATCAACTCCCCCAAGCTTAACTCATTGTTTTTCCTCAAGCAATTCAATTGATAAACTTGAAGTGATAAAGAAAAACTTTTCCAAACTCTTTTGTTCTCATTGATGTATGTATACTTAACTGGTGTTCAAGTTTTCTGCAAAGATTATGAACTAACCATATGAATGATAACACTTAGGTCTCATATTTACTCTGATAATAACATATCCAACTAGCAAGGAATAATAAGACATCTTGAACGCGAACAATTTGTCAAAACAAAGATGATATAATATGATAACATGGTATCTTTCTAGCCCTTTCTGAGTCCACAAAACATAAATGCAGAGCACCTCTAAAGTTCAAGCAACGACTAAGCATTGTAATTTATGGTAGAAGAGATCCAGTCATGATGCACACAACATTAACTATACTCAATGCATAATAATGACAATAGTGCTCTCAGGATTGGTGCTTAAAATGAGAAGATGATGACTCAACAATAAAAGTAAATAACATAAAAGTAAATAGATAGGCCCATCGCAGAGGGAAGCATGGATTTGCAGCAGTGCCAGAGCTTGTAGCTTAAAATAGAGATGAATACATTTGAGAGGTATGCTTTTCCCGTCAATGTCACGACCGAGGATTTTCAATATCTTCCATGCTAAACACATTATCAGCGGTTCCCAAGCGGAAAGGTAAAGTTTACTCCCCCTCAACCATTCAAACACAAGCCATGGCTAGCCGAATTTATGGGTGCCCTCCATACAATCAACTTTCTAGGGGAGTTTGTTTCATTATATTTTTCTTTATTTTGATTACGCGACTGGGCATCCCAATTACCAGCCTCTCTAGTGCAATGACAAGTGAGTAAACACCCATCATGAGAATAACCCGCTTAGCATGGAAGATACTGACCACCCCCTGTTGCTCCATGAGCAGTACGGGCACACAAAACATATGCTTATTTGAATGATTACAGGTGGCACATGCAAATTTACTTGGAATGACAAAGTAATACCGCATATAGGTAGATATGGTGGACTCATCTGGAACAACTGTGGGTTTCAGGATTTGGATGAACAAGTAGTATTCCTGCTTAGAACATGCGAAGGCTAGCAAATAGATTGAGAATCGACCAACTAGAGAGCGAAAACGGTCATAATCATGCATTGAGAATAATTAACATTGAATACTAACATGTGTAGGATATAGACACCCTGAACATAAATATTGTGGAGGCTGCGTTTGTTTTGAATCAACTACATGTGTGAACATGTGCCAAGTCAAGCCACTTGAATCATTCAGAGGAGGATACCACACTATCATACTACATCATAACCATTTTAATGCATGTTGACACCCAAGATAAATCATTATCCGCTCCTAGTTATTTAAGCATGGCATGAGCAACTATAATCTCTAATTGTCATCACAAACATTTTTACTCATAATATGCCGAATCAATAATCTTTGAGTTAAACATATTTACAAAAACAAAAACAAGAATAGTTCATACCAGGTTTTCTTCACCGCAATCACTTCATCAAATTATTGTCATTATTGCCTTTCACTTCCATGACCGAATGATGTGAAAATAATAATAGCGCAAGTGTGCCGTGGACTAAGCTCGAATCTATAAACATTTTATTCAAAGGAGAAGACAAGGTAATATGGGCTCTTTGTTAGATCAACAATAAAGCATACGAGAGCCACTCAACAATTTCATCGCGGTTTTCTCCTTACGATGACTCAAATAAAATAAAATAATTTCAGAGAAACACATTGAAATATTTTTGGAATTTTTAGTTTTTATGAAGAAAACAAACTAAGGAGGAAAAACGAACACGAGAAAAACTATTTACACAGGAAAGCAAAAGAAGAAACGAGAAATCTTTTTGGGGTTTATTTTACTACTATGAACTAACTAAACAAGAAAGAAAAACCAAAAAGATTCGAGAAATATTTTTGGTTTTTCAAACACACAAGAAAGTAGAAACGAAACTAACATGGATATACAATAAAAGAGGAAGAACACCTACAACTGGAATGAATGTGTGATACATGAATGTAATGTGGTGAGAAATACGTACTCCCCCAAGCTTAGGCTTTTGGCCTAAGTTGGTCTACGGCCACTCCTGGCCTGGATAATTCCCGTGCTAGTAGTTCGGGTTGTACTAGAGCGCAACTACCACAGCTTGGCGAGCTGCCTCATTACGGCGGGCGATCTCCTCCTCCCTCTCTTGCTCCTCGGCCTCCTCCTCAAGTATAAAATATCTTTGTTTTTCCTGAAATTTAAAGAAGGTGGGAGCAGGCAAAGTAATATGGATGACACGAGGCCTATTAAAGATTAGTCTGTATCAAAGCGGTGTGTTGTTCCTTTCAAGAAACTAGTGACGTTCCATAGCCTCATAATCTAGGTAGCTAGCTAGGTGGAAATAAGGTGTCATTTTTCTCTTATGGGTATGCGAAGATGAGCGGCTAAGCGGGTATCATAGATTCTGCCAAAAATATCACCTACAAGAGCATTATTACGCAAGCGACGTGCAATGATGGCCCCCATGTTAAAAAATTTATCTTTCAGTACTGCATGCACTCTTAAGAATACTCAAATTAGGTGTGCATAAGTGACTAGGGTCTTGTTTGCCATTAATGCACCTACCTATGAGCAGAGCAAAATAATGGATAGCGGGAACGTGAATGCTCCCCGCCCCAGCTTGTGTTATGCCTCTAGATTCACCCCTAGTAATACTCATAAGAAAATCATTACAATTGGCTTTACGAGGTTCGAGTCATGTACCCGAATAGGAAATTCTAGTAGCCTCACTAAATTACTCAATGGTCATGCGGAAAGGACTTTCATATAAATGAAACATAACATCATGCAAAGTGCGATGAGATACATACTTGAATTTCCACACAAAGGAATCAGTGAGATCATGGTAGTGCAAACACTTAACTCCCAAGAAGTTTGTCAGCTTGACATTGTGTACATACATATCAAACTCTTCCTTAATGCCGGCTCGAATCATGAAGGAGTCATACGACCATTCGCACGGTTGCACATAGCAACCCGTGACGGTTCGAGGTCCGACTCTCGTATTGCAATCCTTGGAGAACTCTTGCTCAAAGAACCACCATGGAATATCTTCCTAAACATTTTCCTTTTCTCTATTTTTTTTGAAATTTTTAGTCTATCAAAATAAAATTGAACAAAACTTAATAAAATTGATAGTAACTACTCCCACAAGTGTCTAGAGGCTACATCATGCACCAAAACTACTTTGGACCATAAAAATTCAATATGCAAGCTCAAAAACATGGTCACCACAGTAGCAAAAAATTGCAAAGTATAAAGCACTAGAAAAAAAACTAATTGGATCATTAGAGGAGTAAAACTAATTGGATCATTGGAGGAGTAACATACCAAGGAGTAATCCCCCAAAACAGTTTCACAAATGGAGCTCCGAGAAATGAGATCAAAAATCACATGGGAATGAGCTAGAACACGGGTTTGGAAGCACTGGTGATTTTTTATGAGGTAGGAGAAGGCAATGGGTGGCTGGAATAAGTGAGCGGGTCCCTGTGGGACCGACAAGCGCAATAGGCGCACCCTCGGGGTAGGCGCGCCGTGTGATCTTGTGGCTCACAGACGCGCCCCCTAGGGTGTGTTTATGCCAAAAAGTCTCAAATGTTACAGAAAAATCATACTAAATTTTCAGGTCATTCAGAGAACTTTTATTTTCATGACATTTTTTATTGCATGGAAAATTCAGAAAACGGGATAATCATGGCATTTCTACTTTATTAAACTTGAAATAACATAGAGCAAATAGTAGGTACAATAGTTTGTGCTTACTGAATTTATCGACCATTTGCCCCTAAAAAAGAATCCAGTGATAAGGTTGATCAAGTCTTATTAATACACTATTTTCGAAGTAACATGAAATCGAAGAATCTTCGTATAATAGTAAGTTACCTCAATGGGGATATGCATGTCCCCAACAATAAGAGTTTCATATTTCTTTTTGAGTGAAGGAAGAGGAAATTTGAAACCTTCAATAGTAATTGTAGCAATTTTTTCAAAATGTTGATACTATTCACCAAAAGAGAGAGCTGAAGGATTGGAGTATCACCAAAGAAATAGGTATGGACAGGGGTGCACGGAAGCTTACTATCCATGTGCCTGAACCATGAGTTGGTCACAAAATCTTATGGGTTTCATCTGTAGCCTACCCCAACTTGTTTGGGACTAAAGGCTTTGTGTTGTTTGTTGTTGTTGTTACTATTCACCAAACTTTGCTTCCTCGGGAAATAAATTGTATGCTAATTACCATTGACATGAAAAGTAACCTTGCTTTTGTTGCAATAATTAACAACCCCTATAGTATTCAAAAAGGGTCTTCTAAGGATAATCGACATAACGTTGTCCTTGGGCATATCAAGTATAACAATGTCTATTAAGATAGTAACATTAACAACAACAGGCACATCCTCGCAAATTCCAATAGATATGGCAATTGATTTATCAACCATTTGCAAAGATAATTTAGTAGGTGTGAGCTTATTCAAATCAAGTCTGCTATATAAAGAGAAATGTAGAACACTAACACCGGCTCCAAAATCACGTAAAGCAGTTTTAACATAACTTCTTTTAATGGAGCATGGTATAGTAGGTATTCTTGGATCTCCTAACTTCTTTGGTACTCCACCCTTAAAAGAATAATTTGCAAGCATGGTGGAAATTTTAGCTTCGGGTATCTTTCTTTTATTAGTGACAATATCTTTCATGTATTTAGCGTATGGAGGCAAGTTTAGTAGGGAAAGGCATGGGTTTTTGAACCCAAGGTTCTTGTTCTCTACCATGCTTCCTAGCACTGAAATAACTTTTATCATATCTTTTATTCTTAGAAGATGGGTTCTTGAGATCAACAACATGTTCCATTTCTACATTATCAAGTTCCTTATCATTATCTTGTTGAGTATCAACATGAACATCATTTTCATTATCATCATCACTAGGTGGATGTTCATTACCAGATTGTGTCTTAGCATCAGAAATAGAAACATCATTATGGTTCTCAGAAGGTTTTTCTATCACATGTTCACTAAAAGCATGCAAAGTTCAATGAATTTTCTTTCCTTTTTCTTCTTAGATGAACTAGGTGCATCAAAATTAGTTCTTTGAGAATCTTGCTCAATTCTCTCAGGATGACCTTAAGGGTATAGAGGCTCCTGAGTCATTCTACCACCTCTAGTCACAACTCTAACAACACGATCATTCATTTTATCGTTCATTTTATTAAGCAAATCATTCTATGACTTAGGTATTGGTTCTAGCTAAGTATGAACCATGGATGAATGTTTACTTAAGACCTTAACATCATTAGCAATTCTAAGCATCAAATAACTCAAATGAACAATCATGAAAGCATTACGTTTCAATTGTTGCGAACATACATATGAAAATGCTCTTGCTTAACAATGTAATTATCGAATTCATCCAGGCATTGACTAGCAGATTTATTATAAGGAATATCACTTTCATATAATCTCATATGAGAATTGACCTCTACTACCTGTGTCGGGGTGTCGAGCCCATGTATTTCTTATATAGGTGGTAAATTCTTAACATCTTCATATTTAATACCCTTTTATTTCATAGATTCATTTGCCTCTTGCATATCTTCAGGACTAAGGAATAGAATACCTCTCTTCTTTGGAGTTAGATTTGGTGGTGGCTCAGAATGTGTCTAATCATCGGCATTTCTCAATATATTATTCAATAGTTCTTTATCCTATTCAATAGTTCGTTCCCTGAAAACACAACCATCACAACTATCTAAGTAGTCCCTACAAGCATCAGTTAGTCCATTATAAAAGATATCAAGTATTTCATTTTTATTAATAGGATGATCAGGCAACATTAAGTAATTGGAGAAGCCTCCCCCAAACTTGAGGGAGATCATCTTCTTTAATTTGCACAAAGTTAAATATTTCCTGTAAGACAGCTTGTTTCTTATGAGCGGGAAAATATTTTTTAGGGAAGTAATATATCATATCATGGGAGACTACGCACACAATCAGGAGCAATAGTATTAAACCATTTCTTAGCATCACCCTTTAATGAGAAAGGAAACAACTTAATAATATAGTAATAGCGAATATTTTCCTCATGAGCAAATAGGGTGGCTATATCATTCAATTTGGTAAGGTGTGCCATAACAGTTTCAATTTCACAACCATGAAAAGGATCATATTCAACTAAAGTAATTAACTCAGGATCGATAGAGAACTCATTATCCTTTATCGGTAACCAATATAGGAGAAGTAGCTAATTTAGGATCATATTTCATTTTCTGCATCATAGATTTTTCTTTCAGCTTACTCAATAATTTCTTAACATCATCTCTATCATTACAACCAAGAAATTCTCTAACTATCTCCCCTTCCATAACATAACCATCAGGTATCTCAACTCTAGTAGGAGAGCTAGGCATAATAGGTGAATCATAATTTTTATCAGTTTCAGCAATTTCAAGTTCTTTAGCTTTAGCAAGTTGTTCATCAAAGAATTCATCTAGTGGCACAGTATTATCAAGCAAAGTACTAGCATCATCACAAATTTCATTTAAAGCAGAAGTAGTATCATCAATTACTTGTGACATATAAGAATGAATAACAGGTGGTGGTGTCGCAAGCCTACTCAAAATGGAAGATGAATCAAGTGTGGAGCTAGATGGTAGTTCCTTACCTCCCCTCGTCTTAGAGTGTACGATCTTAGTCTTAGTGTCTTTCGGATTCTTCATAGTGTAAAATCCCAAGTGAACTCAATAAATAGAGTTATGCTCCCCGGTAACGGAACCAGAAAAAAGTCTTGATAACCCACAAGTATAAGGGATCGTGACAGTCTTCGAGGGTAGTATTTCACCCATATTTATTGATTTGACATAAGGGGAGGCAAAGAATATTTATGAGCCTTAGCAGTTAAGTTGTCAATTCAAGCACACTTCGGAAATTGTATTTCTGCAGGAAAGTATTTAGTAGCAAAGTAGCAATAGTAACAGGAAGAGGAACAATAGTAAATTGTTACATCAGTAACAATGAAAGTAACTTAACAAAGATAATTATGTGAAAAGCATATGCATTGGATCAACAATGGATAATTGTGTTGGATGATATTAATCATATAACAGTCACAACCTAGAGCGACACACAATAGCTCCAATTCATCAATATAATGTACGCATGTGTTCTGTATATAGTTATACGTGCTTATAATAAGAACTTGCTTGCCATCTTTTGTCCTACCCTCCTGTGGCAGCGGGGTCCATAAGGAAATCTAAGGTATATTAATGGCTCCTTTTAATGGAGAACCGAAACAAAGCATTAACACATGGTGAATACATGAACTCCTCATACTACGCTAATCACCAAAAAGAATCCCATTTTTTACCTCATGTAAGCGGATCATAACACGTAATAGGTGCATACAACTTGCAAGATAGGATCAACAACTCAAATATATTCATGAAAACATAAAGTGTTCAGATATGAAAGCATGGCACTCGGACCCTAGTGACAAGTATTAAGTATAGCAAAGTCATAACAACATCAATCTCAAAACATAGTGGATACTAGGGATCAAGCCCTAACAAATTGACTCGATTACATGACAAATCGCATCCAACTCCATCACCGTCCAGTAAGCCTACAAAGTAATTACTCACTCACGGTGGTGACCATCATGGAATTGTTAATGGAGGATGGTTGATGATGATGACGGTGTCGAATCCCCCTCTCCGGAGCCCTGAACGGACTCCAGACCAGCCCTCCCGATGAAGAACAGGAGGTGGAGCCGACTCCATATCATAAAACATGATGAAACTTTCCCTCTAAATTTTTTTCTCTGCAAGATGGTACTTATGGAGTTGGACTTAGGGTAAACGGAGGCTCCAAGGGCCCACAAGCTCATACGGCGCGCCTACCCCTGAGCTTGTGGCTCCTAGGTGCCCCCTCCAGTAGTTCTCTTCGCCAATATTTTTCATATGTTCTGGAAATATTCTCCGTGGGCGCGCCCCCTAAGCTTGTGGCTCCTAGGTGGCCTCCTCCCGTACTTCTCTTCGCCAATATTTTTCATATGTTCTGGAAATATTCTCCGTAAATGTTTAGTTCAATCCGAGAACTTTTATTTCTGCACAAAAGTAACATCATAGCAATTTTGCTGAAAACAGCGTCAGTTTGGGTTAGTTCCATTCAAACCGTGCAAATTAGAGTCCAAAACAAGAGTAAAAGTGTTTGGAAAAGTACGTACATTTGGGACATATCAACCCCAACATAATGAGTCTGAATATCCCACTAGATCAAAATGAGCTCCCTTGGGGTACCATAAACCCAAGGTAGGGGTGTGAGCCAAATATTTAAGAATACGGTTAACAACGAGATGGTGTGATTCTTTCAGTGCAGCTTATAAACGTGCACACATGCAAACAATCAACATAATGTCTGGTCGAGATGCACATATGTAAAGCAGAGAACCAATCATAGAACGATAAGCTTTCAGATCATAATATTTACTGTTCACATGTGCTTCATGATGATCATTTGTTGGCATTGAAGTTTTGGTTCCTTTGCAATTTTGCATTTTGAATTTCTTTAGACAGTCCTTCAAATAATTTTCCTAATAGATGAATTTCACATTGACCAGCTGACGGATTTGCAATCCAAGAAAGAATTCCATCTCACCGATCATGTACATTCTATATTTCTCAAACATCATTCTCCCAAACTCAACACCACAAGTATTGTTAGTACATAGTACAGATGAAGATAATATCGTCCACATATATTTGACACACATAAAGACCGCATTATAAGAACATGTCAATAGAGTGGAATCAGGCTTGAATCCCATTTTGATTAAGAAATCCTTCGGTGTATCATACCAAGCCCGAGGGGCTTGCTTCAGCCCATAGAGAGCCTTTTTCTACCTATACACTTTGTGCCCATATGCACTAGTCAACATGTTTTCCCACCTCCAAGGCCGACAACATGGACAGCCGTGTTGTCCCAACCTCCATCTCGGGCATGTTCTTCTCCTGGTAGAAATTGAGTGAACCAAAGAAAAGTTCCAATAGCATGTCTAATAGCAAAGCGAAAAAGAAAAGTAGAGAAAACATGCATGTGGGCCCCATTAGGAAAATTAAAAGGGGCGATAGAGAAAAAACAATGCATGATCATTAGCTGGAAAAAAATTAGAAGTCAAGGAGCGTTTCCGTTGTGCAAGCAAACTGCTAAAAATCCATTCTATAAGATAAAGAGAGAGCATTAATGACAAATGGTTAATGCAATGATCATCCGCTCCCTCTCTTCTTCTATATATATACCTCAATCTGTGTGTCTCTTCCCCCAGAATAAGCAAGAAAGCTTCTTCCTCTTATCCCATCCTTCTCATTTTGCTCCCATGGCTAAGATTCTTCCTCAACCATGGAAGGACCTCCCTGCCAACCTCCTTGTCAAGGCCGCCCGCTGCCTCCCATGCCTCGTTGATCGTGTGTACATGTCTAGTGTGTGCCACGATTGGTGGGTGGCTCTCCCAAAGCCCCCACATCTGCACCAGACCCCTTGGCTCCTCCTCCCAAATCCCACTACCACACCTCTCTCTCTTCCTCCAATCCCGGGAAGCACGCGGATGGCATCCTTCTATTCTATCCTCGATAATGGATCTACCCACAACCTTCACGTCGGGCATGATGCAGGCGGGGCGCGCTTCTTTGGCTCCTATGATGGCGGTTGGATCTTCCTCGCCCTCGGCCAGACCAACCGCCACACGCTTCTCAACCTCCACACCAACCAACACTTCCTTCTCCCTAATTCCATCTCCGTGGGATTCATTGGTCAGTATGTACAAAATCCTATGTCGATGGTCATCCTCTCTACCACCCTCTCTTCCTCGCTGATGCCAAACACACAGTGCTTCGGTGCCGCTATTGTTGACTTAAACTTTTCACCACACACGAGCCCTCAAACACAACTTGCCTTCTGGAGGATGGACGGGGCCAATCATCATCACCCAGTGGCGATGGGTTTCACGGGGAATTGCTTGGACCCATGGTCCCGATTTGAGGATGTCATACATCATGAAGGATCTTTCCATTTCCTCACCGATACAGAGCATGTCATTGCATACAACATATTTAATTTCTAAGAAGGTGTCTGGTTGGAAGTTGGTGTTCATCGGTACTATTTTCGGAGGAGGTCACCACACAATTCTAATGTGATAGTCACCGCTCGCTACCTTGTGGAGTCCCGGGGGAACTGCTGATGGTCGTGAGGTTGGCGACACTCTGTCCAGGACATGTCGTGTCACTACAGGCAGGGGCATTCCAGGTGTTCCAGATGATAAAACACCTCAACAATGCAGGATTGGTTGTACTCGCTTGGGACAAGCTGCCTAGGCTAGATGGAAGGATGTTGTTCGTTGCACGAGGATGCTCTAGATCCTATGAGGTGGCTAATTTTCCTGGCTATGGATTTCAAGATGGTATCTACTTCTTGGACGATGCAAACTCTAATTGTGTAGAGGTGATGGTCCAGCACCCCCCATTTCGGCGGTACACCTGCAATGACAATGGGAGGTATCGGTGGGTGGACAAGACACCACGCCGCCAGGACTTCCAGCGCTGGTTCTCGGACAAGGAACAATCTAACTACTCGTCTCCAATCTGGTTTCTCCCTCGAGGCCATATGCAGGCTTCAGTTGGATAGGCTATAATGTTTGAATTAACCAGATCATGTTGCTCTATACTACATTTTAATATGTTGTTTCATCTTTCTACTTCTGAGATACTTCTTGATCACATCTTTGGAGCTTAAAGACATGTAGTTCTCATATTTGATGTATGACTCAATCCGCTACTGGATTCCTAATGAATGCATCCATGTCATATTTGTAGCTTTAGTTAACCTTAATCTATAAGCACAGTTAGTCATGAGTCGTGCGATGAACCGCATCACATCTTCGTATTTTATTATTGAATAAGATAGTATGATTGTTCCTATATTAAAGTGTATACCCAGATTACTACTTAGATTTCTCCCATCAGTATATATAATCACCTATCTGATTAAGTTGTTCTCCATAGATTCTTTTTTACAATACTAACTAGTATTGAAGAATATGTGAAATTTGATTGTCAAATTATACTATGATGACTCGAGTTCTACAAATATTTTGAGATTCTAGATCAGCTCTAAGATGCATAGAACCAACAATAATATGCTTGCACACAACTTAAAGCACCATGATAAATAAGGAAATAATGTTGTACAAAATATTGAGGGAAAGTCATCATGGTGAACATTATTAATTAGCATTATTGTAAAACAAATCGTGATTACAACAACCAAGATCTAGAGGGTTTCTTGCCACACACTCGGCAGAGAACCTTCCGCCTTTCTAGATAAAACCCAAGCTGCCATGTTAGCCTCTCTAGGTAATGGTCAAAAAAAACACCAAGAGAACCACTATAGAGGAAGAGTAATCTTCATAGGTTGTTGACGCCCAACTGAAGGTGATGCCTCCGGTCTTCATGGATTTGATCACCTCCTAGGCAGACGGATTTCACCACTAATCAACTTAATACATGGGAGAAATAGTCCAAATTATCATTATGCATACTTGTTGGAAGTTAAGAGAATTGGGTCTATCCAGTTGTGCATTACCAATTGGCACACAGACCAACTACATGCTTGAAGTTAAATGAACTATTTAAAAAATTCCCCACAACTGTCTACAAATGATTATGTTCATATTGTGTTCCTCTTTACCTTGACGATGGTCATTGCCCATAGCTTTCTATGGTGAATTGTTTTTTATGACATGAGACTCTGTTCGTGAAGGAATTTTTCGACAACTGCGTGATACGTCTCCAATGTATCTATAATTTATGAAGTATTCATGCCATGTTTACAATAATTTTATATGGTTTTGGTATGATTTGCATGGAACTAACCTGGACTGATGTTGTTTTCAGCAGAACTACCGTGGTGTTGTATTTTGTTAGAAATGAAAGTTCTCCAAATGAGCTGAAACTTTTTGATGATTTTTTGGAACAAAAGAGACCCCCCAAGCTTCATGGAAGGACCAGAAGGTGAAGGAGTAGGGCACAAGACACTGGGGCATGCCTGAGGGGTCGGGCTTGCCCCGGTGGGTTGTGCTCACCTCAAGGCCCATCTTCACATGAAACCAACGCCAAAAAATCCTATAAATAGAGAACCCATCATAAATAACCCTAGTTCATAAGTTCCACCGCTGCAAGCCACTATAGCCACAAAAAACCAATCTATACCCTATTTTGGTACCCTGCCGGAGGGGGAGATCATCACCAGTGGCCATCTTCATCATCCCGGCGGCCACCATGATGAGGAGGGAGTAGTCCACCCTCGAGGCTGAGGGTTTGTACTAGTAGCTATGTGTTTAATCTCTCTCTCTCTCATGTTCTTGAGATGTCAAGATCTTGATGTATCTTGGGCTTTGTTAATATACTTGGATTATATCGTGTTTTACCCTCTCTATCTTGTTGTGATCAATTGAGTTTTCCCTTTGAGATTTTGTTTTTATCAGATTGAATACTTTTATGAATATGAATACCCATGGTGACAATGGGGTGTCATATTGATTCACTTGAAATGTGTTTTGGTACTCAACTCGCGGATTCCCGAGGTGACATTGGGGTATAGGTGTTGATGCATGTTCACGTCTTTTGTTTCTTTGGTAGAAATCTTGGGGCACTCTTTGAGGTTCTTTTCGTTGGATTGAGTATTATGAACCTGAATTTGCTTTGGTGTTATTCTAGTACGAACTCTTGATAGATCGTTCGAAAAGAATAACTTGGTGTTATTTTAGTACGAACTCTTGATAGATCGATCAGAAAGAATAACTTGGTGTTATTTTAGTACGAACTCTTGGATAGATCGATCAAAAAGAATAGCTACAAATAATTTCTTCTTATGTTCTCCGCTAGATAATAACTCTTGATACGAACCCTAGGCCTCATTTTCAAGCATTGCAATACCGTTCGTGCTCTGTTTTATCAATTGCTACCTTGCTATTTTTTATTGTTGTTATTACAAAAACCTATATCTACAATCCATATTACACTTTTATCGCCATCTCTTTGCTGAACTAGTGCACCTATACAATTTGCCATTGTATTGGGTGTGTTGGGGACACAAGAGATTTCTTGTATTTGGTTGCAGGGTTATTTGAGAAAGACCATCTTCATCCTATGTCTCCCACGGATTGATAAACCTTAGGTCATCCACTTGAGGGAAAGTTGCTGGGGAGGTGAGTTCTTGAAGTTATATGTTTAGATCTTGCAACTGAATCTTTTAGTTTCTTGTTTCATCACTAGTTTGGTTTATAAAAAGAAAACTACAAAAAGATGGAATTGAGGTTGCATCATATTATTTATCCTTATAATGTATTTCTTGAAAATGATGGAATGGAGAATTGTGCTCAATTGATAGAAGAAGAAGTCTATAAAATTTCTGACAAAAAAACTTTGAATGATGAACATGATTGAAATGTTGTTTGTATGAACTCTTTGAATATCCATGATGCTAATGATATGCATAGCTACAAGCTTGGGGATGCTATATTTGATGAAGATGATATTTTTACTCCCACAAGTTTTGATGAGAATATTTATTATGATGAAAGCATGCCTCCTATTTATGACGATTATATTGATGAAAGTGGATTTGGAGATGTCATGACTTTATTTAGTGATGAGTCCACTATGTTGGAAGAGGTTTCAATTGACTACGATAACAAAGTTGCTATCTATGATGATTATGGTGATGACATGTATGCTAAAAGGAATTATGATAACCATGAAACTTGTCATCATGATTTTAATTTTCAATCTCATGATAGTTATTTTGTTGAGTTTGCTCCCACTACTATTCCTGAGAAGAAATTTGCTTATGTGGAGAGTAAGAAAATTTCTATGCTTGTGGATCATGAAAAGAATGCTTTATGTGATAGTTATATTGTTCAATTCATTCATGATGGTACTGAAAATTATTATGAGAGAGGAACATATGCTTCTACATATCTCAATAATCTCAAATTTCCTCTCTATGTGTTGAAAATCTTGAAGTTTTGCTTGTTTTGCCTTCCTATGCTAGATGATTCTTGCTCCCATAAATTATTTAGTCACCAAATCCCTATGCATAGGAAGGGGGTTAGAATTAAATGTGCTTTCCATGTGATTCATGACGCTCCCGTTATGTTTCAAATCTTATCTTTTGGGAGACAACCCAACACTATTACCTACTGTTTTTATGTGTTCGCATGATTAGTCTACTATAGTAATCATGTTTTATTGCTTTTGTTTCAATAAAGTGCCAAGTAAAGCCTTTGGGATAGTGTGGATGATAGTTGACTTGAATCTGTACAAAAACAGAAACTTTTGCGCTCAGTTCAGGAATTTCCAAAATTCACTTGAACATGCTTTTGATCTGAATTTTTTTACAGGTGATATATATACAAATTCCCTGAGTTGTCCTAATTTTTCGGAATTTTTGGAGTAGCAGAAGTATGGTTGTTTTCCAGATCATTACAGACTGTTCTGTTTTTGACAGGTTTTGTTTTGAATGCATAGTTTGCTTATTTTCTACTCCCTCGGTCCCAAAATAAGTGTCTCAACTTTATACTAGCTCTAGTACAAATTTGTACTAAGCTCAAGACACTTATTTTGGGACGGAGGGAGAAGTTTCTATGGCTTATATTGCTCAATATAAATTGTGGAAATGATAAGGTACAATAGTCATTGTGTGAGAACAATTATGAATATTGTCTTTGGTAGTACCAAAGTGAATGATTTGCTTTATCATACTAACATATCTCATGAAGTTCCGTTAAGTTTTGTGTGATTGAAGTTTCCAAGTTTTGGGTGAGATATCGACATGAGGAGAATAAGGAGTAACAAGACCCTAAGCTTGGGGATGCCCAGGGCACCCCAAAGGTAATATTCAAGGAAGATCCAAGCAACTAAGCTTGGGGATGCCTCAGACGGCATCCCCTCTTTCGTCTCCAACATTATCGGTAATATTACTTGGGGCTATATTTTCATTCGTCACATGATATGAGTTTTGCTTGGAGCGTAATTTTATTTTGTTAGGATTTTCTTGCTGCTATCTATAATAATATTTTGCATCTTTTACTTCAATAAAAATGTCAAGTATAGCCTTTGCCATGCTTATTTTGCAAGTATATGAGTTGCTCCTTCAAAACAGAAGTTTATCGATGTTGCAAAAATTCTCTAGAAAAGTCAGAATGTGATCAAATGTTGAAACATTTTGCACAATAATCTATGATAAATTTTCTACAGTGTGGTAATTTTTCAGAATTGTTTAAGTTGAATAAGTATGGGTACTTCTCCATCCTTACAGATTGTTCTATTTAGACAGATTGTAGTTATGTTTGCATATGTTCGCTTGTTTAATGATTCTATTCGAGGATAGAAGTATTAAATATGCAGAGACATTTAGTATGAAATTTTAAATAATAATTTTAGTGATTTGCTATAGTAGATAATGATAAGGTTATTGCATTGATTTATACTAACTTATCTCAGGAGTTCTTCTTGAGTTTTGTGTGGATGAAGTTTTTGTGATTTAGGGAAACCGTTATATGAGAGGAATGAAGAAGACACAAGAGCTCAAGCTTGGGGATGCCCAAGGCATCCCAAGTTAATATTCCAAGATGTCTCAATCATCTAAGCTTGGGGATGCCCCGGTAGGCATCCCACCTTTCTTCGGCAACAATTATCAGTTAGCCTCGGTTGAACCTAAGTTTTTGCTTCTTCACATGATGTGTGCTATTCTTGGAATGCCATTTTATTTTGTTTTGATTTCTGTTTTAATTAGATACTTAGATCTAAAAGTTCTTAAATAAAAGAGAGTCCTCAAATAGCTACATATTTACTTAACTACTTGCTTGATCTTCACTTATATGGTTTTGGAGTAGTTTGTCATTTACTCCCGTGCTTCACTTATATCCTATGAGTAAATTGTTGAATGAATTGAATGTCATGAATTTGAAACTATATGTTCATATCATGCCTAGTAGTAGCTTCACATTGGGTTTCAAAAGTGAAATCTTTTGAAGCTTGACAATCACAATATTGGTCATACAAGCAATTCATGAATGATTAGTATATTATCTTGGAAATATTTTATGATTGTGAATACCCATTAATTATTTTCAAACTTGAGCAAATTAGTTGAAGTTGGACAAGGAATACAACATAATGAGTTATGGTTGTGTATATTAGCATAGAAGTTATATTGTCATGGATCCTCCAACATGTGGTGTTTGTCTAGGATCTTTTGCTAGCCAAAAATTCATACTAAGTAGAGATACTACTTGTGCATCCAAAAACCCTTAAACCCAGTTGAGGGAGTCCCGGATTAGGGGGCGTCCGGATAGCCGGACTACCATCATCGGCCGAACTATCATCGGCCGGACTATCATCATCATCGACCGGACTCCAAGACTATGAAGATACAAGATTGAAGACTTCGTCCTGTGTCCGGATGGGACTTTCCTTGGCGTGGAAGGCAAGCTTGGCGATACGGATACGTAGATCTCCTACTATTGTAACCGACTCTATGTAACCCTAGCCCTCTCCGGTGTCTATATAAACCGGATGGCTCTAGTCCGTAGGACACAACAACAACCATTACAATCATACCATAGGCTAGCTTCTAGGGTTTAGCCTCCTTGATCTCGTGGTAGATCCACTCTTGTAACATCCACAATATCAATATCAATCAAGCAGGACGTAGGGTTTTACCTCCATCAAGAGGGCCCGAACCTGGTTAAAACATCGTGTCCCTTGTCTACTGTTACCATCCGCCTAGACGCACAGTTCGGGACCCCCTACCCGAGATCCGCCGGTTTTGACACCGACATTGGTGCTTTCATTGAGAGTTCCTCTGTGTCGTCACCGATAGGCTTGATGGCCTCTTCAATCGACAACGACGTATTCCTGGGTGAGACTTTTCTCCCCAGACAGATCTTCGTATTCGGCGGCTTCGCACTGTAGGCCAACTCACTTGGCCATCTGGAGCAGATCGAAAGCTACGCCCCTGGCCGTCAGGTCAGGTTTGGAAGCCTAAACTTCACGGCCAATATTCATGGGGACTTGATCTTCGATGGATCTGAGCCACAGCCGAGCGTGCCGTGCTGTCACGATGGGCACGACCTAACTCTGCCGCCGGACAGCACCTTGGAGGCCGCACACGAATCCGCTCCGACCCATAGTCCGGAGCCGATCACACGGATCGAGGACAGATGGCTGGACACCGCCTCGGGAGCTGCAACTTCCACGGCGATGGAGCCGAACACTTACCTTGTCCCTCATAAAGCCCATGACTCTGAGGTACCGGACCCCCTGCCGGACTCCGAACCTCCTGCGCCCCTACTAGTCGAATCTGATTGGGCGCCGATCATGGAATTCACCGCTGCGAACACCTTTCAGCACTCACCCTTCGGCAATATCTTAAATTCGCTGAAGCATCTCTCACTATCCGGAGAGCCCTGGCCGAACTACGGCCAGGATGGTCGGGACGTGGACAATGAAGAAATTTAGAGCCCACCCACCACCCACTTCGTAGCCACCGTCGACGATCTAACTGACGTGCTAAACTACGACTCCGAAGACATCAACGGTATGGACGACGATGCCGGACACAATCAAGAACCAGCGCCTACAGGGCACTGGAAGGCCACCTCGTCACATGACATACATATGGTGGACACCCCAAAGGGAAGCGATAACAAGGAACAACGGGACGCGGCAGAGGATAATCCCGCCGATAAACAACCAAAACGGCGACATAGACGCCGCCCTAAGTCCCGCCTCAATCAAAGCAGCATTCCTAAAAACCCAGCAATAGAGCAGGGCAAACCAGCAGACGACGAACATACAACCAAGCAACCATCCGAACAAGACGAACCAGATAATCAACCACTTCACGGGGCAATCAACAGTCTGGACACAACACCGGAGCATAAGAACCTTCACAAAAGACTCGTCGCCACTGCAAGAAGTTTGAAGAAGGAAAAATGGAAGCTCAAAAAAGCAGAAGACATACTCAGAATGAAGTGGAGCAAAGTACTCAAGACCGCAGACAAATATGGCAATGGCCATCAAACAAAGAGCTACCCGAAGCGCAAGTTGCTGCCAGAATTTGACGAGGAAGCCATAGAACCCTCACAGTCAAAAAATAAAGAGGCCGCCTGGCCGGATAGACGGCCAGATGACAGGCCAAAAGCGACAAGCAGTGCCGCACACAAGCTGACTTATGATCTTGGGAAAACGGACGGCCCAACTAGGTCCATCTACGGGCCAAAAAAGAGGGCCCCAGGAAGTAACACAACACGACAAGTGTTCGAAGACAGCGGCACACCCAAATACAGGGGCGCCGCACACCCGCTATGTTTTACCGATGAGGTGCTGGATCATGAATTTCCAGCAGGGTTCAAACCCATAAACATAGAGGCATACAACGGCACAACAGACCCCGGAGTCTGGATAGAAGATTACATACTACACATACACATGGCTAGAGGAGATGATCTCCACGCCATAAAATACCTACCCCTCAAGCTCAAAGGGCCAGCTCGGCATTGGCTCAAAAGCCTCCTAGAAAACACTGTTGGAAGTTGGGAAGAGCTTGAGGACGCGTTTAGAGCAAATTTTCAAGGGACTTATGTCCGCCCTCCGAATGCAGATGATCTGAGTCATATAACCCAACAGCCCGGAGAGTCAGCGCGCAAATTCTGGAACAGGTTCCTTACCAAAAAGAACCAAATAGTCGACTGTCCGGACGCGGAAGCCTTAGCAGCTTTTAAACACAACGTCCGAGACGAATGGCTCGCCAGACACCTCGGCCAAGAGAAGCCAAGAACAATGGCCGCGCTAACAAGCCTCATGACGCGCTTTTGCGTAGGAGAAGACAGCTAGCTAGCAAGATGCAGCACCAGCGACCCGAGTACATCCGAGATCAGAGATGGAAACAGAAAATCACGGCGCAGGAAAGATCAGTGCCGGAATAAAGAAAAAAGCCCAAAGGGCACGGTGGTCAACACCGGATTCAAAAGCTCGCGGCCAAACAATAAAACACTGCCTCTTAAGGACAACAGCGACGAGCTATCAAATTTAAACAAAATCTTAGATCGGATATGTCAAATCCACAGTACCTCCGGAAGGCCTGCAAACCATACCAACCGAAATTGTTGGGTTTTTAAACAGTCGGGCAGACTCAACGTCGGACACAAGGGGCTCGATGCGCCAAGCGAGGACGATGACGAACCCCACCAGCAGAGCACCGGAAGTCAAAAGACTTTCCCACAAGAAGTCAAAACAGTAAACTCGCTTCATGTGATAGTACGGAAAACCAACACGGCACTCGCTAAGACAAGTGTCGCACGGTCCACCCCAGCGGAACATCGAGATTGGATGTCAAAACCAATCACTTTCGACCATCTGGATTAGTCCAGAAGTATCCGGAACACAGGATAGACTACCCTGATATTGGATCCCATAATAGACGGACTGCAATTCACGCAGGTTTTGATGGACGGCGGCAGTAACTCAAACCTGCTATATCCAGACACAATCCGCAAGTTGGGATAGACCCTACTAC
The DNA here is from genome assembly GCF_002162155.2 of Triticum dicoccoides. Classification (NCBI taxonomy): domain Eukaryota; kingdom Viridiplantae; phylum Streptophyta; class Magnoliopsida; order Poales; family Poaceae; genus Triticum; species Triticum dicoccoides. The sequence continues at coordinate 28,754,627 of NC_041387.1, forward strand.
AATTCCGCATAGCCGCACTTCCTTCAAAGGAGTGCCGCCAGGCCCTTACGCTAGGCGCACAGGTTCATTATTACTAGAAGTTGTGTTCGGGTCACCTGACAACTTCCGATGAGAAAAGCTAACCTTTCATGTCGCCCCATTTTAAAGTAGCTATCAAGCATCACTGGGACGGGAAGCTTTCGTCCGCTTCAATGCAATACCACATTATGCGTCTCTTACGCTTAAAATGCCAGGTCCACGTGGCATCATTTCATTAAAACGTCGCCTGAGACCCCGGACACGGCTGGACGAGTCCGGAACAAATAAGCTAGGGGCTACCTAGCCGCACACCCCTTCACAAGGGTTTGTACATATAAGCCATAATGAGCTAGCATAGGCTCAACTTTATTAATCTATATTTCAATTTTTTATGCACTTTCTCGCACGATTTCTTTTCAAACTAAGTTCCTCTCTTTTTACAGATGAACAGCGTGCACACCCGTCCAGGATACGGCACAACGGAGACACAGGCGCAGATGTGCAGTAGGGACCCGTTGCAAGGACTCTTTTCAGACTAAGACCCTACGTAAACCTTTCTTACTGTCTCTTGTTGCTATAATCCCCTGGTTTCTCATTATAACCAGAGTGGAGACTGGCGTTTTAGCATCGGCCGCGCCAGAAGAACTTGCTCGTACCTGGACACAAGGGGCTTAGGGCATTGTTTTGCCCGCTATTGTAAAGACCGAACACCTTCGGGAGTGTTCGGCGTCTCGAGTTAGGCCTTATATGCATCAGCTCCGAATCATGTCTTTGGTCAAATGTTGGGTTTGCCCGGCTCCTGTGTTTTGCTGCCTTACATTCCGTATCACCGGCTAACGCGGCACCAGGAGAACTACTGCGATTGTGCCCCAGTTCGGCTGGGCAAGCACCTCAGTAGAGAAAGCCGAAAACTGACTGTCATGATACAGCGAGAGACTGGTCAACCACTCGATCGACCATGGGAATGTTTAGAATTCCTCCGCTTTGACGAAGGGCCGTTTCCCGGTCAGGCACATACGTGCCCCAAATTCGGAGAGCGCGGTGCCCCCAGGGGTTATGTCGTAGCCCCACCCTCAAACTCCATGGCTAAGTGAAAGTGATAAAGCATTATAGTCCGGTTGCCTCGTTTGCTACGCTACCACCTCCTTTACAGGACCGAGACGTCGGATTAAGTGTGAAAACACGCTTTTTTTTTTGCGAACACCCCCGCACCTTATGCGTGGGGGCTGAAGCCGATGACTGCCATCTTTCAGGTTATACACACGTATACATGAACGGCCGCATAGGAGATATTCTATTACTTGAACGCACAAGTATAAAAGGCGCTTACATCATAAATATTGTTTTACATCATAAAAACGTTCATTCGAACGTAACAGTTTTTAGCACTGCGACTCTATTACACGAGCACCATGCAGCACTTCGCCAAAATAGTGCTCGGCGGGTAACCGGTTATCGTCCGAACCCGGGGTCGCAACAGCGGTGGCATCCATCTCTGTCCAATGTGTCTTCACACGGGCGAGTGCCATCCGCACACCCTCTATGCAGGCCGACCGCTTCATCGCCTTGATATGCGGCACCGCCCCAAGAAATTGCTGCAATAAGCCAAAGTAACTCTTCGGCTCGGGCCTATCCGGCCAGACATGGGTCACTATATCCGTCATAGCAAGCCCGGACAACCTATTTAGCTCAGCCCACTCGGCCAAACGGTCGGTCAGCGGAAGTGAACACTCCGGACTATGGAATTGAGACCAAAACAGCTCTTCCGTCTTGTGATCCTTCTGGCTTCGAAAATGCACAACGGCATCCGCCGCACTCGCTGCTAAGTCCATATGAGGGTCCTCTGGACCCCACAGTTGGCCCAGCTGAGCATACTTTGGATCCGTAAACCTTCGGCGCAGCAGAAAAGGCTTGCCAGCTACAATATCTCCGGCCTGGCGCAGCTCTTCCTTCATAGCCCGCATTGCAGAGCGGGCATCCTTGGCTTCGGCGGTGGCCTTCCCCAGGTCTTCTTGCCCCGCTAGGCGCTCCTTCCCAAGAGCCTCATTGCGGTCGGTAGCATCTTTTAACTTCACGGCCATTTCGGCCATCTCTTCCCTGCTCTGGCAGTGTGCGACCCTTTCGGCCGCTAACTCCTCGGTCGCCCTCGAGGCCGCCGCATTACTCCTTCTGGCCTGCTCCTTGGCTTGAGCAAGTTCGGTCCAAAGGCTCTCCATAGCAGCGGCACTATCTGCATTTCACACACATGTTGTAAGGAGCTGGCTTCGGCTCCCTTACCAAGTGACTGCACAGAAACACTTACCTTGCGACTCATCAAGCCGCCTGTTGACCAGCGTGATGTCCGCATCCGCAACAGCGAGTTGCCGCTTTAGTTCAGCAACTCCATTAGTCCGGCTGGGCCCCGGACGACCCGCCACCTGCATCGGCACGGCGGAAATTTAAACCTGCGATTTTGATCCTCGGCACGCTGTCGATTAGGACAACCTACCGAGTCTCAGGGGCTACTATCTATACAGGGCGCATTCTATATGCAAAACTGTTAAAAGGTGTGTCATTTTTACGTACCTCAAACCCCGCCAGCAAACTCCTAACGACATTATGCAACCCGCCTTCGGCGGACGAAATCCTTTCAATCACCATGCTCATCAATGCGTGGTGATCTTCTGAGATAGACGCCTTCTCAAGCAGATCCTTCAGCCGTACACCAGTTGGCGCCGAACTATCCGGCTTTGCCAAACCAGGGGGCTCCCTCCGTGATGACACTTCAGGCTCGTCCGCCCTATCCGACGGCGCCCCGGACGGAGGCGTCTCGCTCTCCATCATCTCCGGACGAAGGTCCCCCAAAGACGAGCTCATTTGCGAAGGACGAAGATCCGAACTACAAGGTAAAAACTTTAGTTATCCTCAGAAGCACAAATAGGGATGTCCCTTATTATAAAACTCCTTTCTTTCTACTTACGGCTCGTTGGAGGGCTGATTCTTTAAGGGAGATTGTGCGGCCGGGGCCTCCCCAGACGCAGGACCCTCTGGCGAAGATTTCTTCCCCCATTTAGGGGCTTTTGCCCCCGGGTCCTCGGAGGCAGTCCTCTTCTCCCCTTGGAGGGAGGGATTCTCGATCCCCCCTCTTTCAAGAGCCTCCTTAGGCGAGGCAGTAGCTTTCCTGCTTTCCCCTTCGCCTTCGTCTGGAGGCGCAACCTCAAGCATCCGGACCAGCACGGAATCCGGCGCGGTCTCGGGGAGGGGGGCCGGACACCATATCAATTTTGCTTCCGCTATCCACTCCTGTTTAGAAAGAAGTTGGTCATAAGGCGAATCATCGAAAGGCAAACAAACGGTATGTCCGGACTTGGAACTACTTACTTGAATATCCAGGCGATTGCAGCTTAGGCCAGCATCCTCGGTCAATTCCGGACGCGCCTCTTGCGATCCGAAGAATAATTTGTACATCTCCAGGGGTGTCATACCCATGAAGTGTTGAAGAATCTGTGGGCCCTCCGGATTGAACTCCCACAGCCGGAGAGGGCGGCGTTTACAGGGCGGGAGACGCCTAATCAGCATAACCTGCATTACCACCACCACATCAACCTCCCTCGTTTGGAGATCTCGAATCTGGCCCTGCAGTACGGGCACGTCCTTTGACGGCCCCCAGTTGATCCCTTGGTTGATCCACGACATCAACTGTCATGGAGGTCCCGGGCGGAATAAGGGCGGCGACTTTTGTTTGCGGCCCCTCGGAACTGTAATATAGAACCTCTCTTGCTGCCACGGGCCGAGCTCCTCTTGGAAGGAGCCAGCAGGCCACGGGGCATCGGCCCTCCTACTTATGGCCGCCCCGTCGCACTCCGCTTGACGCCCCCCGATCATCTTCGGCGCCACATTGAAGGTCTTCAGCCACAGGCCGAAGTGAGGGTGATGCGGAGGAAGGCTTCGCAGACGACAATAAATGCGGAAATATGGAGGATGGACTCCGGAGCCAAATCGTGGAATTCCAACCCATAGTAAAACATGAGCCCTCTCACAAAATGATCCATCGGGAAGCCTAAACCCCGACGGAGGTGGGATACAAAAACGACATACTCACCGGCCTCGGGGGTGGGGATGGCCTGCCCTTCGGTAGGCAACCTGTGCGAAATCTCATAAGCCAGGTACTTGGCCTCCCGCGGCTTTAGCACGTCCTCCTCCGTGACGGAGGAGGGCATCCACCGGCCCTGGAGGTCGGAACCGGACATCGTTGAAGGTCCGAAGCGCTCGAATCTGGAGCTCTAGGTTCTGGAACTTGGAGCGGGGAGAGAATTCGATGGAGGATTGTCGGTGCACTAGAGTAGGGGTACCCTAGTATCCCGAACTTGTGCACGGGCAGTTGCAGCACCTCGCGACAAGGCTTGCCGGGTGACCGCCAAGGTCCTCCGAGGTTCCTGTGGAGCCATTCAAGAACAAAGTATTCAAGCCAAGGAGACAAGACCCCGGCAAGAGGAGCTTGCCGGGAAGGCCAACCAAGGCATCTCAAGGAACTTGCCGCGACGCGCCACGCGTCCCGGCAAGGCCCGGTGACCGACAAGCTTCCGAACGCGACAAGACAACGACCGCGGCAAGGCGCTTGCCACGGCAAAGCTACCGCCCTGTACCCGCGCTCCAGCACATCCACCAACGTGTCGCCCTGGGGCCTTTTCAGGCGCGCGTGGCAAGAGGCTGAGCAGCCAGCGGTGTGCGGTGGCAAGCGGCGCTGACAAGATTGCCATCGTGGCGAGCGGTGGCGTCCCTGACGGTCCCTTTTCGCACTATTTGGGCGACGTAGACGGGCATTTAATGCCTTTGTCCCCTGCCGTCAGGGTTAGGTAGGATACACTGTACAGGTAGCTGTACCAACCCCAATTCCCTTTCCATTTTTACCCCTGTCTACGTTGCCACCTGTCGGTGACCCCTTTAGCATATAAAAGGAGGCCCATGCGCAACGTAGAGAAGGGGTTCGAAGGCAGAAAAACACTCACGCTCGGTCTCGTTAGCAGCTGGTGTGTACTTTAGCACTCAGCGCTCCCGAGCAAGAACTCAATACACTCAGACATGCAGCAGTAGGAGTATTATCTCTCCCGAGAGCTCCGAAGCTGGGTAAAACCGCTCGTGTGCTTCGCCTCGATCTGCTCTTCGTGCGATCTCCGCCCCCCGCCGAACCGAAAGGGGCCCGGGCCGCCGGTCCCCATAGGTGTTCGTGGATCAGCCTTCCCCGACATCTTTGGCGCGCCAGGTAGGGGGGCGTCAAGGTCGTGTGAACCTGATCCGGCGTTCACACGAGCTAGATCTTCATCTTCTTCATCGACATGCCACCGAAGAAGAAGGCTTCGGCGGCAGATGTTCCGTCCACGTCGATCCCACCACCACCGGAGAAAACGGGTGGTGGGGTAGATGCCGGCGGAAGAACGGACATCGACGAGCGAGCTCACGGTGCTGCCAGGTCCAAGGACAAGGCTGCACAGACCTCGGCGTCCGTACATGCTCCACGCCCATCTCAGGAGGCGCAGGACCGACAGCGTCATGGCATTCGCAGAGCTATACGTTCATTGGGCCAAGATCAAGCTGGTGGATCTCGGGGTGCTCAAGACCAGCATGCATACCAACATGCTGGCACGAGCGAGGCACGGTCGCCTGGACGGGATACTGCTGCTTCTAACATAGTTAGAAGTCCGAGCATATCCCGCTCCTCGCACCGTTCGCCACTGCCGCCCACCACTCCAACAGAAGCTTTGGCACGAGCTCAACTGCTCCTGGATTACCCTCCAATGGAAGACAAGATCGATGAATGGAGGGCCACCATTCAGAGTCTCATCGGCTTCGCCAACGGCGACACTCCACGGCAGCAGAGTACATCGCTGTCGCGGCAGGACTGCCAGGCACGAGCCGGTGGCAACGAAACCGGTGGGGGTGCAACCACCATGCACTCTCCACCCCGAAGGCCAAGATCGCCGACTCGCTGGATCCACCTCGACAGCGACTCCACCGCATCATCAGATCCACGAGCTCGTCGTGATCAGCGCCAAGTTCTTCACGAACGACAGCAAGAAGACGCTCGAACTCGCATCGAGCGCCGAAGAGAAGCGCGGCGTCAATCGGACCAGCGCGCTGGGCCCTCTGTCGACATGCATGCGCGAGGGGAACCAGGCGACTTGCCGTACGCGGTAGGTTGCCCTGCGTTCACTCGTGAGCGGCGGCAAGTCCAATGGCCCAGCACGAAGAATTTCAAGCCAGCCGTACCAGAGAAGTACGATGGCAAGTCGCATCCGTCGGAGTTCCTTAGCATCTACACCATCGCGGTGCAAGCTGCTGGGGGGCGGGACGACAAGATCTTGGCCAACTACTTCCCGCTGGTGCTCAAGCCCAATGTCAGATCCTGGCTCATGCACTTGCCGAACAACTCCATATCCTCCTGGGCAGACCTATGCCATCAGTTTGTCGGCGCCTTTACAGGCGGCCACAAGCCTCCTGGCCAAGAGAGCGACCTACATCTACTCGCCCAGAAGGAAGGAGAGCCCCTGCGCAAGTACATTCAGAGATTCAGCCGCGTACAGCACAACATCCCAGATGTTCACCCTGCCGCGGTAATCAGCGCGTTCCATCAGAACGTGCGAAACCGCAGGATGCGGGAGGAGATGGCGATGTGCAAGATCAGAGACGTCAGTGAGCTATATGCCCTGGCCGACAAGTGTGCGCGTGCTGAGGAAGGAAGGAAACTCCCTGGAGAGAATACAGAAGCAGGAGGATCTGATAGTGAGGAGGTTGCCCAGGCAAAGAAAAACCGGCGGCGGAACAACAGGAAGAAGAAAGGCAAAGATGTGCTAGTCGTTGAGTAGTCCGGCAATGGAGCTGGCGCCAAGAAAGCCAAGGCTGGTAGCTCCGGCAAGGGGATTGCCGCAGGCACCAACTACCAGGCTGTGGCGGTCGCCGACAAGCAGGACGGCACCAAGAAGCAGTATTGCAAGATCCACCGCACCAAGGGCCATGACCTCCAGAGCTGCAAGAAGGTCGAGCAGCTTGTTGAGCAGCAAAAGGCTGAATACGAGTGATGCGACAAGGATAAGGCCCAGGAAGGTGCTGGAGGAGCCGGCAAGAAACGCCCCGGCCGAGGAGGACGCCGCGGCAAGGCCAAGCAGCGGCAAGGAGATAGACCTCCCCGCGGCCGTGACAAGGATGAAGTTGACGACGACGATGAAGATATGGATGATGACGAGACCGATGAGCAGGAGTTCCAGAAAGCCATAGAGGTCCTGTGCGTTGATGACGGTGCTTCTCTGCATACTTCACACCGCCAGCTCAAGCAGTGGGTGCGGGAAGTCAATGCGGCAGAACCACCCGCCGAGTCACGCAAGCCTCTGAAATGGTCCAGCACGCCTATCGTCTTTGATATTGAGGACCACCCTGATCGCATAACTGCGGTCGGGTGCTTGCCGATGTTGGTTTCACCAACTATCCGCAACCTCAAGGTCACCAAGATGCTAGTTGACGGCGGGGCTGGCTTGAACCTGATCTCCTCTGCAGTACTCCAGAAACTCCAGATCCCTGATGGCGAGCTCGAAGAGACCGGCACGTTCCAAGGAATCAATCCGGGAAGGAGCAAGCCGAAGGGAAAGATCACGTTGCCGGTGACATTTGGCAGCGAGTTGAACTTCAGGACTGAGAGGGTCACTTTTGATGTTGCTGACTTTCCATTGCCTTACAATGGGATACTCGGTCGTCCAGCACTCGCCAAATTCATGGCAGCCTCTCACTATGCATACAACATACTGAAGATGCCAGGCCCGATAAGTATCATCCCTGTCCCTGGCGACAAGAAGGATGCCCTTATCTGCGCCGACAAGATCTACCGGGAGGCAGCAGCCGCAACAGATCGCAAGTCACTTGCCGTTGAAGCTCCCGGGGCGAAGAAGAAGACCAAGTCCGGCAAGAGATCTGATGCCCACTCCGGCAAGCGCACCTCTTCGGAGTGCTGCGCTACCGTCGAGGACGCACCATCGAGCTCCACCGGCAAGTGTAAGAAGACAATGGCAGCTCCACCAGAGACCAAGAAGGTGTCCGCCAAGGAGGATGGCACAGGTGGTACCTTCACCATCAGTGCCACTCTCGACCCTAAATAGGAAAGCGCGCTCGTTGCTTTCCTGCGGGCGAACGTCGACGTGTTTGCGTGGCAACCGTCTGACATCCCCGGTGTTCCTAGGAAAGTAATTGAGCACCATCTTGCCGTCTGCCCTCATGCGCGGCCCGTCAAGCAGAAAGTTAGGAAGCAGGCAGTGGAGCGCCAAGAATTCATCGCTGAAGAAATCAAGAAATTGGAAGCAGCAGGCCTTGTCAGAGGAGTGCTCCATCCTACGTGGTTGGCCAACCCTGTAGTCATGCGCAAGGCAAACGGGAAATGGAGACTTTGTATCGACTTTACCGATGTCAATAAAGCTTGTCCCAAAGACCCATTTCCCTTGCCGCGCATCGACCAGATTGTTGACTCCACGGCCGGATGTGCCTTGCTTTCATTTCTTGATGCATACTCAGGATACCATCAGATCTTCATGGCAGAAGAGGATGAGGAGAAGACCGCATTCATCACCCCATGTGGCACATATTGTTTCGTACGGATGCCTTTCGGTTTAAAGAATGCTGGTTCAACATTTGCAAGGGTAGTCCATCACGCTTTTGAGCCGCAAATGCACAGAAATGTGGAAGCCTACATGGATGACATAGTGGTCAAGAGCAAGGACAAGGCGACTCTGATTCAAGATTTAGACGAAACCTTTGCAAATCTGCGCAAGATCAACCTCAAGCTTAACCCCGAGAAGTGTGTGTTTGGAGTCCCTTCCGGCAAGCTTCTCGGGTTCTTCGTGTCTCAGCGGGGAATTGAGGCCAATCCCGACAAGATCAAGGCCATTGAGCAGATTGAAGCACCAAAGCGCGTCAAGGATGTACGAAGACTTGCCGGTTGCGTGGCTGCTCTCAGCAGGTTTATCTCTAGGTCTGCTGAGTGTGCCCTGCCATTTTTCAAAATATTGAAAAAGGCAGGTCCAATGAAATGGACTCCGGAAGCGGAGGCGGCACTGCAGGACTTAAAGAGATACCTGTCCTCCACTCCAACACTTGTCGCACCTAAGCCACAAGAGAAGTTGCTACTATATATAGCGGCAACCAGTAAAGTGGTTAGTGCTGCGTTAGTAGCGGAGAGGGAGGCGGACGATGAACCAGCAACCACGGCAGATGCATCCAGCGACAAGCAGGGGACTTCACCAGCAAGTTTTGGTCCCGACAAAGATGGGTCTGCGCAGGCGCGTGAGAAGATGCAGAAAAGAATGGTGCAGCGCCCAGTTTACTTTGTCAGTTCCCTTCTGCAGGGGGCTAGGTCAAGGTACTCTGGTGTGCAGAAATTGCTTTTCGGCCTTCTCATGGCCTCGAGAAAGCTGCACCATTACTTCCAAGCACATGAGATCACAGTCGTCACTCGTTTTCCGCTGAAGAGGATACTTCAAAATCCAGAAGCAACAGGCAGGATTGTCGAGTGGGCACTGGAACTATCAAGCTTTGGCCTCAAGTTTGAAAGCACTTCCACTATCCAAAGCAGAGCATTGGCAGAGTTCATAGCAGAATGGACGCCAACACAAGATGAAGAAATTCCAGAAACGAGCATCCCCGTCAAGGAAGCAAGCAAGGAGTGGCTGATGTACTTTGATGGCGCCTTTTCGCTGCAAGGCGTCGGTGCGGGCATGCTACTTGTTGCACCCACCGGAGAGCACCTCAAGTACGTAGTCCAGATGCACTTTCCCAAGGAGCAAGCAACGAACAATACCGCAGAGTATGAGGGTTTGCTTGCCGGTCTCAGGATCGCAGCAGACCTTGGGATCAAGAAGCTCATTGTCAGGGGTGACTCACAGCTTGTCGTCCGCCAAGTGAACAAGAATTATCAGAGTCCGTTGATGGAAGCTTACGTTGATGAGGTGAGAAAGCTAGAAGAGCACTTTGACGGCCTACAGATGGAACATGTTCCAAGAGCTCAGAACGACATTGCCGATGGCCTGTCAAAGTGCGCCGCACTTAAGTTACCTGTGGAACCAGGGATCTTTGTGCTCAGACTGACTCAACCATCTGTGACGCCATCAACTGGACAGAGCAAGAAGAGGAAGTTGATTTCTGGTGACTATTTTCCGGCAGAGCTCCCCGAAGCCGCCGCCAAGAAGGTCCCCAAGATCAACACCAAGGGTGCTGAGAAGCAGTCTACTCCGGCAAGCCTTAGGGTTTGTTCCGTTGAAGCAGACGCTCCCGACAAGTTTTGCTCCGGCAAGCTTGCCGGGGAACGTCAAGCTCCGGCTGAGCCGCAGGTTCTCACCGTAGAAGTGGATGTTCCCGCAGCAGCAGATGTGCCTTTAGTCCTTGTTGTCGAGCCACAAGCTCCAGCATGGGCGCAGCAAATTGTCCGTTTCCTTCAGACAGGAGAACCTCCCGAAGAACAAGAAGAAGCGGAAAGAGTAGCCCAGCAGTCAAGTATGTACCAGTTTGTTGTCAACACACTGTACAGAAGAAGACTCAATGGCGTGAAATTAAAGTGTATTCATCGGGAAGACGGACAAAAGCTGTTGGCAGAGATACATGGAGGCATATATGGTCACCACATTGGCGCAAGAGCACTTGCCGGCAAAGCGTTCCGGAAAGGTTTCTTTTGGCCGACAGCCCTCCAGGATGCAACTGCACAAGTAACCAAGTGTGAAGCGTGCCAGTTCCATTCCAAGCAGATACACCAGCCAGCTCAAGCTCTCTAGACGATCCCTTTATCCTGGCCATTTTCGGTCTGGGGGCTCGGCATCCTCGGCCCCTTTCCCCGAGCTGTCGGGGGCTTTGAGTACTTGTACGTTGCAATCGACAAGTTCACAAAGTGGCCGGAAGTGGAAGCAGTGAGGAAGGTGACAGCACAGTCAGCAGTCAAGTTCTTCAGGTCGATTGTTTGCCGCTTCGGGATCCCTAACAGGATCATCACCGACAACGGCACACAATTCACGAGCTGCACCTTCATGCAGTACGTCCAAGATCTTGGCGCCAAGGTCTGCTTCGCTTCTGTTTCTCATCCGAGAAGCAACGGTCAAGCGGAGAGGGCGAATGCTGAAGTGCTGCGCGGGCTCAAGACCAGGACTTTCGACAGGCTGCACAGGTGCGGAAAGAACTGGATTGAGGAGCTGCCAGTGGTTCTTTGGTCGGTCAGGACAACGCCAAATCGAGCCACTGGCCAGACACCTTTCGCTCTAGTCTATGGAGCAGAGGCAGTTCTCCCCACGAAACTCGTATACGGGTCACCTCGAGTGCTCGCTTATGATGAGCTTGAGCAAGAGCAGTTGCGACAAGATGACGTGCTGCTCCTTGAGGAGGATCGTCTTCAGGCTGCTGTACGAGCTGCTCGATACCAGCAAGCTTTGCGCCACTACCATAGCCGCAAAGTTAATGCTAGAAGTCTCGAGGAAGGCGACCTTGTTCTTCGGCGCGTTCAGTCCGCCAAGAATTCCAACAAGTTGACGCCGAAGTGGGAAGGCCCTTACCGGGTGAAATGAGTCACTAGGCCTGGTGCTGTCCGCCTTGAGACCGAAGATGGCATTCCGGTGAGCAACTCCTGGAACATTGAGCATCTTCGCAAGTTTTACCCATAAGGCGAGGTTGCCGGAACCTGTTCCGGCAACCACCTTTTGTACAAGTCTTGCCGATGTTGCATGTAATCCTTTGTACAAAGCCGGGCGCAGACCCCGTGCATAAGTAAAGCTCATGTGCTCCACACATCTTGTCAATTTCATGCTTTCTACTTTTCTTTGCGTGCGTTATCTGACACTTTGTGCAGCACCTACCCCCGGTAAGCAATAACGAGCCGTAAGGCTCCATATCTTTATTTTCTCTTCTTTCTCTTTCTCAAAGGAAGGAAGGTTCCCTCGCCCACAAGTTTGCCGGGGGGAGAGGAGAAGATAATGGTGTGGACCAGGCATCGTTCAAGGAAATTTCACCTTACCGGGGAGCAAACGACAGAAAAGCTAAGTTGCCAAAGTTTGAGCAATCAGTTTTAATTTTTAAGTTATCTTCCTCGAACGACCGTGCTTTGTATGGAAAACCTGTGCGCGGAGGAACCAACTCATTGCTAGTTGCGCCCTTACTTTGTTTCGAGTCCGCTCAACAACTTAAGTGAGCTGCGACTAGTTGCGACAAGGTTTCTTGTCGGTAGCGGCACCGCCAGCAGGCTGCTGACGTCCCGCACTCAGCGCTCACGGCTAAGGTGCCTGCGCCGACAAGTTCCCTAAAAGCGTAGGGCAAAAACATACAAAGGAAGGAATCAAGTAAAGGAAATAACATAGCAATCGCTACTCAAAATAGAGTCATATTACAATATAGCTTGTCGCAGCTCTAGCTGATTGTTCTCATAACGTGACCAGCAGCGACAAGAAAAAGAGAAAATGGGTGGCCTAATCTACGCGATCACCCTCAACCCTCTTGATCCCGCTCACCTTGTCCACAATGGGTGCGACAAGGGTCTTGAGCGCTTCCAGATCGGCATCCGGCGGCAAGGTCCTGAGGACATTGGTGAGGTTGAGGCCTGGGTTGCGGAAGGCCACCTTCACCAGCACCTTTTGAAGAGCTCCCGCAGATCTTGCGCGACTCATCGGCCAGTTGCTTTGGGATCTTCTCCCAAAGTCGCTGGAGGGCCGTCGCCACGCCTTTGAAGAACAAGCTGAGCTTGGCGCTGGGTTGGAGGTGCTCATCGGAGGAGTACCCGAGATCCTCCATCCCCAGCTGCGCCAGCTCCCCGTCGATGGTTGCGGCAACATCCACGAGACCCTCGGTCCAGTGCTCCACATTCTCCCTAAAAGCGTTATGGGCGGCGGCAGCATTCGCCAACAGCGCCTCGTCGGCCTTGATCTTCTTCGACAAGGCCACCTCCCGCTCCCTGGCGCCATCCAGCGTCTGAGTCAAAGTAGCCAGCTTCAACTCAAGATCCGCGTTGGAGTCCTTGGCGGCGCTGAGCTCTTTGCTCCTCTCAGCGAGACGACCTTGCAGCTCGCCATGAGCGGCGGGCGTCCTTCTCGCGCTCATGCTTGAGCGCGGCAAGCTCCTCGCTGCTCGCCTTGAGATCGGCCTCCAGCTGCACCATCTTCGCCTCCAGCTCCTTCTTGGCGGCCTCGGCAGCTGCGGCAGCATCCTTTGCTTCCTTGAGAGCCCCGCCGAATGTTTGCTCGCGCGTGGCAAGCTCCTCCTCGTGGCTGTCCAGGTTAACTTTCCGCTGCACCAACTCGCCTTCCTGCGCAGACAGCTTCTCGGCAGCAAGCCGCTATTGTTCTTCAACTTCAGCCTTCTCGAGGAGGAAGGCTTTCCGCTCCTCGGCAACTTGCTCCCGCTCCTCTGCCAGGGACCGGAGAGTTTCCTGCCTGAAGCCCCGGAGCTCCTCCGCGCGCTTCTCGATGTCCACTCCCGCCTTCGCGACAAGCGCTTCCCGGGATACCAGCTTGGCCTGTCGGGCGCGGTAGAGCGACAACAGCTTCCGCAGCAGCCGCTCCTCCTCAGGCTCGTCGCTGCTGCTGCTTGGCGCGTCAACCAGCGTCAGCCCAGCGGAGGCAAGCACCTCTCCATCCAACATCTCTCCTTCAACCGGCGCCCTGGAGTTTGACGCCCAGGGGAGCTTGATGAAGATGCCGTCGCCAGCCTTCAAATAGGCGCCGGGCTGGGGCTCTTCGGAGCCTGGCGCTGCAGCAGCAGCGGAGGGATCAGCGGTCGGCGTAACGTCTGGCACTCCTGCGGCCTCGGGGCCGTCAGTGCGATCGTCGGATCCCTCGCCAGCTTCTGCGGCGGCAGCCTTGGCGGCCTCTTCGCCGGCGGGATCATCAGCACCGGCTTCTCCTTCGGTGGCAACGGCGTCGTCAGTATTGCTGCGTGCGTTCTCCTCGCCGGCGACCTCGGTTTCCATCGGCTTCGTGGCAAATGGATCTGACGAACGGAAAAAGGAGAAAAATCAAGCAAATATCCAAGAATAAGATCAGTAGAAGAAGAACCCAAGGGAAGTTTTCAAGCAAGAGGATTACCTGTACTAGGACCTGCAGCCGTGGTCTCAACCACCGGAGGGTCGCTGGTGATGTCCCTTGCCGGAGAACTGTCCCTTGCCGGAGAATTCTCCCTTGCCGGAGAACGCTCCCTTGCCGGGGAATTCTCCCTTGGCGGTGTAGTTGAAGCAGATGGCATTTCGGGAGCGGCTTCCGGGCACTTCTGGTGAAGTTGCTCTGCTCCTACACCAACCAACAGTCAGATATCAGCAAAGAAAGAGCACCCATGCACGCCTGACAGCTGGAAATAAACCATATACTTATGCTGGGGGCTGCGCTGGGGGATGCTTGGAGGAAGGGTTGCCGGGTCCGGCAAGGTGGTTTCGGACATGTCCCCTGCTGTCGCAGTGGGATCGTCCTCGATGACAATCACCGGGGCCTTGGCTCTCTTCGCCGCTCTCTGGGCCAGCGTCCTGAAAAGGAATGGGTTCAGAGTGAAGCAAGTCAGATACAAGACAAAGCAACAAAATTGAAGAACTACAAGTACAGCAAAAAAATCTTACTCTTCTTCTTCCTCGTCGGAGCTGAGCGCGGAGAGATCGAAGTCCGGCTCGCCTCCGGTACGACGAGGCGGAGGAGTAGGTTCCCTTGTCCGCTTGGCAGGAGCAGTAGCGGTGGACCGGGAAGACCCTGCTCCAGTTGCCGCAGTGGCGTGAGGCGCTCCCGCGGCAACATTGCTTGCCGCGTTAGAGCGTGTCGCACGGCACGGCGGCTGTTGACTCGTCTGCCGCCCCGCTACGTCCCCGGCCTTGCAGAGACACCTTCTTGGTGGAGCTGGGGGCTCCGCTTGCGGCAAGCTAGAAGAAGGTGGGGAGGAGGAGGAGCCGATCTTCAACGAGTCGCTCGCGCCCTCGGCGGGCTCGCTCGACTCGGCTTCAGGCCCGACAAGCTCTTCCTCGCTGGCAAACTCCTCTCGCTCGACAAGGCTTGCCGCCTCTGCTGCCTCTGCCTCCTCCACGGTGAATCCAAACTCGCCCGCGGCAGCTGCTACCGCCGCCTCTTCCAGCCTAGTGGTGATGCGCTGCATCTCTGCTTCGGTGGTCTCGCAAGTGAGGCTCTTCTGTTCATCAGAGCGGACCGCCACTTCTACCAAGCTGTCGAAGAACTCCTGCACGACATCGTCTGCAGGCTCTTGCCAAGTTGGAACTATTCCATGCGAATCGCACAGCGGCATCATTGCACGGATGCGGTCGAGCGAGGAGTTGTTGCACAGCGGAACGACACCCCCCGGCAACATGAACGCTTCGGGATGTTGAGGATCGCGCTTGAACACTTCCAGGATCATCGCGTCCAGTTCCAAGACAGTGAAGTTGAACTTGAGGCCGGGGCGCAGCCTCATGATGCCCGCTGCATTCTGGAACTCCCAGGCAGGTCTCCTCCTCTCCTGCAGGGGGGGCGATGCGGCGGCGAAGAAAATCTGCGCCAACAGCGCCTACGGTGAGCCCGGCAAACCTGAGGCGTAGGATCCGGGTGACGGCAATCCTCAGCCTATCATCTTCCGGGGCCACGTTGCTCCAATCGTTGCCGCGCGCTATTGGGGCTTGGCGCTGGGCGGTAAAGGGCTGCGGGTTCTCCTCGACGATCCAGCACCAGTCTGCTCTCCATTCCTCCCACTTTCTGCGGAGCTCTCCCTCCAGATAAGCTTCCTTCTTGCCGACTCTCGAGATCCAGGCAATTCCGCCGGATAAGGGCTCCCCTCTCTCAACTCAGGGCATAAAGAAGTGGCGGAAAAGAGCTACGTTTGGATAGACTCCGACAAAGTTTTCGCAAAGATGTGCGAAAACTGCCATGGTCAGAACAGCATTGGAGGTGAAGTCAAGGAGGCGGAACCCGTAGGTGTTCATGATATCGCAGAAAAATTCAGAGAAAGGCGGGCAGAGCCCGCAATAGAAGAATAGCGCGAAGAAAGGGTACCCATTCGGAGCCAGTTCCGAAGCGGTAGCCGGGAGTACCTTCGTACGCGGGTGCGCTCGCGTCTCCGTCGACCAGAAGAGGTAGTAGTACTCCCTCAGCTCCTTCGCGGCGAGCTGAGGGGGGAAGATTGCCCTCTCCTTCCGCAGCGCCGCGAGCCGCTGCGCCTCGGCCGACTTCACGACCTTCCCCTTGTCGGCTTTCGGAGCCATGGCGGAGGTGGTGGAGGAGATCGACGGCGTTGGTGATGCTGGTGGCGATGGGGGGCGGAGCGCTGCTCTCTTTCAGCTTTGGGAAGAAGGGGGGAGCGGCGGAAATTTCTGAGATTGGAGTAGCAACCGGCGAGATGGGCGAACTGCCCCTGTTTCCCCTGCTTATAAGGAGGGAGGGGGCGGACGTTCCGCCTTTCCAAATAAAGAAACCACCCATGATCTCTCCCACGACGCCGCATTCGACGCGTGCCGTTCGGGGAGGGCGCGGTGGATACGGAGTGAGATACGGTGTAACCCAGGCCGCGTGTGCCCGTGCCCTGTTTTGGGCCTGGCCCAACAGCGCTCGGCACCGTGTGTGGCCCAGGCCCGGGGGCTCCTGTCGGTGCACTAGAGTAAGGGTAACCTAGTATCCCGAACTTGTGCACGCGCAGTTGCAGCACCTTGCGGCAAGGCCTGCCGGGTGACCGCCAAGGTCCTCCGAGGTTCCTGTGGAGCCATTCAAGAACAAAGTATTCAAGCCAAGGAGACAAGACCCCGGCAAGAGGAGCTTGCCGGGAAGGCCAACCAAGGCATCTCAAGGAACTTGCGGCGACGCGCCACGCGTCCCGGCAAGGCCCGGTGAGCGACAAGCTTCCGGACGCGACAAGACAACGACCGCGGCAAGGCGCTTGCCGCGGCAAAGCTACCACCCTGTACCCGCGCTCCAGCACATCCACCAACTTGTCGCCCTGGGGCCTTTTCAGGCGCGCGTGGCAAGAGGCTGAGCAGCCAGCAGTGTGCGGTGGCAAGCGGCGCTGACAAGATTGCCATCGTGGCAAGCGGTGGCGTCCCTGACGGTCCCTTTTCGCACTATTTGGGCAACGTAGACGGGCATTTAATGCCTTTGTCCCCTGCCGTCAGGGTTAGGTAGGATACACTGTACAGGTAGCTGTACCAACCCCAATTCCCTTTCCATTTTTACCCCTGTCTACATTGCCACCTGTCGGTGACCCCTTCAGCATATAAAAGGAGGCCCATGCGCAACGTAGAGAAGGGGTTCGAAGGCAGAAAAATACTCACGCTCGGTCTCGTTAGCAGCTGGTGTGTATTGTAGCACTCAGCGCTCCCGAGCAAGAACTCAATACACTCAGACATGCAGCAGTAGGAGTATTATCTCTCCGGAGAGCTCCGAAGCTGGGTAAACCCGCTCGTGTGCTTCGCCTCGATCTGCTCTTCGTGCGATCTCCGCCCTCCGCCGAACCGAAAGGGGCCCGGTCCGCCGGTCCCCATAGGTGTTCGTGGATCAGCCTTCCCCGACAAGGATTGAAGAAAAGAAACAAGCCTTGGTCCCGTTATAAAGAGGGAGAATACCGAGAGCCGTCTCCGTGACCGTTTGGGACTCGCCTTCGATAGAGGGGGCATGGCGACGGGCGCGGTTGGGTTACCCACGTCCGTATTGATGAGAATCCCGGATTAAGGGGGAACACGATCTCTGCTTCGACAAGACGTGCCAAGGAAACCGCTTCGCTAAATGCGCTGAGGTGGTAGAGTAAAAAATGATTCAAGTAATGGCTTGGTAGTGGCGTGACGTCATGCCGTAAAAAACGTCAGCAGATTGAACTTGTGTATATATTATTCTCTCTACGGTGGATGTGGAATTTATTTTGCAGAGCCGAACACTATCCTGGTGTTCACAATCTTCTATCATTCGGAGGAGGAACCCGCCTTGCAATGCCAAGCAATATACGCGCCGGACTTATCGTCATTGAAGCCTGGTTCAGGGGCTACTGAGGGAGTGCCGGATTAGGGGGTGTCCGAATAGCCGGACTACCATCATCGGCCGAACTATCATCGGCCGGACTATCATCATCATCGACCGGACTCCAAGACTATGAAGATACAAGATTGAAGACTTCGTCCCGTGTCCGGATGGGACTTTCCTTGGCGT
Source organism: Triticum dicoccoides (assembly GCF_002162155.2). Classification (NCBI taxonomy): domain Eukaryota; kingdom Viridiplantae; phylum Streptophyta; class Magnoliopsida; order Poales; family Poaceae; genus Triticum; species Triticum dicoccoides. Next base: position 28,772,779 of record NC_041387.1, read on the forward strand.
GGAAGGCAAGCTTGGCGATACGGATACGTAGATCTCCTACTATTGTAACCGACTCTATGTAACCCTAGCCCTCTCCGGTGTCTATATAAACCGGATGGCTCTAGTCTGTAGGACACAACAACAACAACAACAACAACAACAACAACAACAACAACAACAACCATTACAATCATACCATAGGCTAGCTTCTAGGGTTTAGCCTCCTTGATCTCGTGGTAGATCCACTCTTGTAAACATCCACAATATCAATATCAATCAAGCAGGACGTAGGGTTTTACCTCCATCAAGAGGGCCCGAACCTGGGTAAAACATCATGTCCCTTGTCTCCTGTTACCATCCGCCTAGACGCACAGTTCGGGACCCCCTACCCGAGATCCACCGGTTTTGACACCGACACCAGTTTCTTGCCATGAGTGTCCACCATACCTACCTATGGATTGAATAAGATCCTTCAAGTAAGTTTTCATCGGTGCATAAAGCAATAAAAATTTCTCTTAAATATGTTTGATCTTTTATTGTAAGGGAAAATTGAGCGTTGTATGAACTTGTGATGGCAAAGTAGTAAAAGCGACGGACTGCATAATAAAGGTTGCTATCATCCTTTGCATTAAGAGCTTGGGCATCCAAAAACGAAAAGCGCATGACAACCTCTGCCTCCCTCTACGAAGGGCCTATCTTTTACTTTTCAGTATTTACTTTTATGCAAGAGTCAATAGTATGCATTCTCATTTCAACCTTAATTATCATCTAGTTGGCAAGCATCATGTGGCCGGGAAAGATCTAGGCACATATGACCATTCAAATATATTTGATCATGATTTATTATTGTTAACAATTATCTCTATGATAAATGAGTTGGGAGGCAAAACATTAAGCCCCTATCTTTGTTTGTGTTTGACGGATGCCATTTGTTCTAAAAATATGCTTTGATTACTAGCAATCATAGAATACTATATGATGATTGAGTATGTGGAGATGTTACTTAGACTCTGTTGAATAAGTTGAATTGAAATTGTTTGGTGCTAAGAATATAGGTTGTTGAGTATCAAGAGAATTCATTGTTTGAACCTTAACATGTGAATTGGTTGCTACTTTACCATGATGAGTTTTATGAGAAATAATTGTTGTTATGATGCTAGGAAAAGTGATTGAAACTACCATTGATCAAACTTATGCACTTTGCTAGCATTCATACTTCCTAAATTATTTATTTTATCATTTACCTACTCGAGGATGAGAAGGAATTAAGCTTGGGGATGCTGATACGTCTCCAACGTATCTATAATTTATGAAGTACTCATGCCATGTTTACAATGATTTTATATGGTTTTGGTATGATTTGCATGGAACTAACCCAGACTGACGTTGTTTTCAGCAGAACTACCGTGGTGTTGTTTTTTGTGCAGAAATGAAAGTTCTCCAAATGAGCTAAAACTTTTTGATGATATTTTTGGAACAAAGGAGACCCCCGAAGCTTCATGGAAGGACCCGAAAGTGAAGGAGTAGGGCACAAGACACTGGGGCGCGCCTGAGGGGTCGGGCTTGCCCCGGTGGGTTGTGTTCACCTCAAGGCCCATCTTCACGTGAAACCAATGCCAAAAAATCCTATAAATAGAGAAACCATCATAAATAACCCTAGATCAGAAGTTCCCCCGCTGCAAGCCTCTGTAGCCACGAAAAACCAATCTAGACCCTATTTCGGTACCCTAGCGGAGGGGAGATCATCACCGGTGGCCATCTTCATCATCTCGGCGGCCACCATGCTAAGGAGGGAGTAGTCCACCCTCTGGGCTGAGGGTTTGTACTAGTAGCTATGTGTTTAATCTCTCTCTCTCTCTCTCTCATGTTCTTGACATGTCAAGATCTTGATGTATCGCGGGCCTTGTTAATATAGTTGGATCATATGGTGTTTTCTCCTCTCTATCTTGTTGTGATGAATTGAGTTATCCCTTTGAGATTTCGTTTTTATCGGATTGAATACTTTTATGGATTTGAGAGCACTTGATATATGTCTTGCATATGAATACCTATGATGACAATGGGGTATCATATTGATTCACTTGATATGTGTTTTGGCACTCAACTCGCGGATTCTCGAGGTGACATTGGGGTAATCTATGCATAGGGGTTGTTGCATGTTCTCGTCTTTTGTTTCTTCGGTAGATATCCTGGGGCACTCTTTGAGGTTCTTTTCATTTGATTGAGTATTATGAATCTAAATTTGCTTTGGTGTTATTCTAGTAAGAACTCTTGATAGATCGATCAGAAAGAATAACTTGGTGTTATTTTAGTACGAACTCTTGATAGATCTATTGGAAAGAATAACTTGGTGTTATTTTAGTACGAACTCTTGGATAGATCTATCGGAAAGAATAGCTACAAACAATTTCTTCTTATGTTCTCCACTAGATAAGAACTTGGAGTGATTCTTCATCGCACTTTGAGGGATGGTTATATGATCCAATTAGATTAGCATTGTTGAGAGATTGCACTAGTGAAAGTATGGACCATAGGCCTCATTTTCAAGCATTGCAATACCATTTGTGCTCCATTTTATCAATTGCTACCTTGCTATTTTTATTGTTCTTATTACAAAAACCTATATCTACTATCCATATTACACTTTTATCACCATCTCTTCGCCGAACTAGTGCACCTATAAAATTTTCCATTGTATTGGGTGTGTTGGGGACACAAGAGATTTCTTGTATTTGGTTGCATGGTTATTTGAGAGAGTCCATCTTCATCCTATGCCTCACACGGATTGATAAACCTCAGGTCACCCAGTTGAGGGAAAATTGCTACTGTCCTACAAAACTCTGCGCTTGGAGGCCCAACACGAGTCTACAAGAATAAAGTTGCATAGTACACATCACTGCATCATTGGCGTAAAGATCAACCGCAAACCAGAAGTTAAGTGAAGTATTCGAAACATAAAATAGAAATTAAGTGAACTAATTGAAGAGACCAACTCCAGCCATTGGCACAAAGACGTTCCTCGTGAGTGGTGTACAAGAGATCATTTTTTCCCCAACTACGCCACTGGCGTAAAGACCAATTACAACCTAGAAGTTAAGTGAACTATTTTTAAAATAAAATGGAAATTAAATGATCGATTTGAAGGGGCCAACTGCAGCCATTGGCATAAAGATGTTTCTCGTTAGTAGTCTGTGAATGATCATGTTTGTATTGCGCTTGTATCCACCCTGTATATTTATCAACGACAAAAGCCATCTCCTTCTTTCGCCAGACAAAGCAAGCCAATAGCTGGGTCCATAGAAAGCCAGCCCCCCCTCCCCACGGCACATGACTCTGGACGGATGGGTAGGGATATCTCACTACAAAAAAGACACATCCGTGACATTATGGACCGAACAAAAACTTTTTCTATCATGGATGTGACACTTCCATGATGATAATTGTGACAAAAACACGTATCATCGTAGATGTGGTGGGCTCCTACTTCTATGACAAAAATATGAAAAAAGGTCTTGTCATCCTGGGCGGGCCGGAGGCGCGCCGACATGGCATTCTTTGGGCCGTTCATGACGTAAAAAATCATGCTAGAAATGAGGGAGAGGATTTTTTGGGGATTTCCCGGTATAGGGTGGGGAATCTGTGGGTGGTCAGGCCCGAGCGATGCAATGGTTTGTGCGTTTCTCTCGTACGCACGTGTGTGCGAGCCCTTCGCTAATTGAACTTGAGTGAGCCATTCGCTTACTGAGCCCGGTTGATTGATCCCTCGCCTTACTAAACCCGAGCGATCGGTCCCACACACTACACTGAACCCGAGCGATCCCCCACACTACTACTGAACCTGAGTGATTCCTTCGCTACTTGCTGCACTCGAGCGATCCCTCACACTACTTACCGAACCCGAGCGATCCCTTAGCTGCTTACTGAACCCGATCGATGCGAGCGAGACACATGCATGTACGTAGTTTGTTGGCCCGATTGAGCCCACATGCGAGACTTGAGTTGACCTAGCCGGTTGGTTGCCTCTCGATGAACAGTCCCCGTTGCTGTCGTGCGCACGATACATAGATCGAGTTGGGACCAGTAACCGGTTGCATGGATCCAACCCCTTGTGCCAGACCTATTGTCCTAGCCGATTGTTTGGCTATGGATGAACAGTCCTTGTTGATGCCATCCGTGCATACACCCCACCCCAGCCGGTGGTGGTTGGATGAACAGCACCTCGATCATGTAGGCGGTTGGCGTTGGATGAACAGTACCCCTGATCAGTCAAGGAGGCCATGCCGCGGTACGGCACACCCCAGCCTGTTGGGGGTGGATGAACATGACTCCATGGAGGCCGTAGGTAGTCAAAGGATGAATAGTAGCATGTGGGGGCTACATGAAGTTAACGGTGGATAACCAGTAGCCCATGGAGTCTGCTTTGTGGTATGATACACCCCTCCCGATGAATGTGACCCCATTTCGACCATGAGCGGTTGAATAGAACTCTGTTTCATTTGTTTTGTAGTACGCCGCACCCCTCGTGATGAACAGGACCCTGTTTTGACCATAGGTAGTTGAATAGAACTCCGTTTCATCCATTTTGTGGTACACTACACTCCCAGATGATGAACAGAACCCATTTCAGTAGTTGCATCCAAGCCAGTTGGCTCCCAATGAACAGGGCGCATTCCGACCATTTTCTATTGCATAGTTCATTTGTTTTGATGGTGTTATGGATTATATTGGGGAGTATAAGTCACGGAGAAGTTGGAATATAGTAGCTATTATGCAAGAATAAAATATAAATGGGTTCAAAACAGTACCTAAATTTTTATGATTTGCTTATTATACTAACGATTAGGTGTGGCGGAGATGCGTATGCTGAGATGGATGTGTGGCCACACGAGGAAGGATAGAGTTTGGAATGATGATATATGAGATAGAGTTGGGGTAGCACCAATTGAAGAGAAGCTTGTCCAACATTGTCTGAGATGGTTTGGGCATATTCAGCTCAGGCCTCCAGAAGCTCCAGTGCATAGCGGACAGCGAAAGCGTGCGGAGAATGTCAAGAGAGGTCGGGATAGACAGAATTTGACATGGGAGGAGTCCGTTAAGAGATACCTGAAAGATTGGAGTATCACCTAAGAACTAGCTATGGACAGGGGTGTGTGGAAGCTTGCTATCCATGTGCTAGAGCCATGAGTTGGTCGCGAGATCTTATGGGTTTCACCTCTAGCATACCCCAACTTGTTTGGGACTAAAGGCTTTGTTGTTGTTGTTGTTGTTGTTGTTGTTGTTGTTGTTGTTGTTGTTGTTGT
>NC_041387.1:28778326-28815756 GCF_002162155.2 Triticum dicoccoides
TGTTGTTGCTGTTGTTGTTGCTGTTGTTGTTGCTACTGTTGTTGTTGTTGTTGTTGTTGTTGTTGCTGCTGCTTATTATACTAACGGATCTCACAAGGTTTCTGTTAAGTTTTGTCTGCCGAAGTTTTCATGTTTTGGGTGAGATCACTATGGATGAAGGAATAAGGAGCAGCAAGACCCTAAGCTTGGGGATGAACAAGACACCCCAAGGTAATATTCAAGGAAGACCCAAGCGTCTAAGCTTGAGGATGCCCCAGAAGGCATCCCCTCTTTCGTCTACAATCTATTGTTATGTTACTTGGAGCTATAATTTTTATTCATCACATGATATGAGTTTTGCTTGGAGCATCTTGTGCCATAGTAGTTTTTGCTTTATTTTATTTTTATTTTGCCACAATCATCTTTTTCTGGACACACCATTTGAGAGGAACACATTTATTCCTGATTTGTTAGAATATTCTATGTGCTTCACTTATATCTTTTGAGCTAGGAAGCTACTCTAATGCTTCATTTATATCTTTTAGAGCACGGTGGTGATTTTATTTTAAAGAAATAGTTGCACTCTCATGCTTCACTTAAATCCCTTTGAGAGTCTACTAAATAGTCATGGAAATTTGCACGGGTTATAAGACTAGTCCATAAAGGATATGCATTCAAGAGGGATATAATAAAAACTTTCATGTAGATCACTAAATATGATATGTTTGATTCCTTGCAATAGTTTTGCGATATTAAGATGGTAATATGTGGGGGTCCTAGTGAATGATTGTGGTTTAGTAAGAATATTGGTGTTAAGGTTTGTGATTCCCGAAGCATGCACGTATAGTCTCTAGTTATGCAATGAAGTTGGAGCATGATTTATTATTGAGTGTCTACCTTATGAGTGGTGGCCAGGGACCAGCAATGGTCTTTTCATACCAATCTATCCCACTAGGGACATGCGAGTAGTACTTTGCTTCGAGGGCTATTAAACTTCCACAATAAGTATGTGAGTTCTTTATGACTAATGTGTGTCCATGGATTATACGCACTCTCACTTTTTTGCAATTTGCTAGCCTCTTTGGTACCGTGCATTGCCCTTTCTCACCTCGAGAATTGGTGCAAACTTCGCCGGTGCATCCAAACCCCGTGATATGATATGCTCTATCACACATAAGCCTCCTTACACCTTCCTCAAAGCAGCCACCATACCTACCTATTATGGCATTTCCATAGCCATTCTGAGATATATTGACATGCAACTTCCACCGTTCCGTTTTTATGACATACACATTCATTGTCATATTGTTTTGCATGATCATATAGCTAACCTAGTATTTGTGGCTCAGCCACCGTTCATCGGTTTTTATACATGTTATGCTAGCTCATCACACACAATGGTACACTGCCAGAGGCATTCATATAGAGTCATATTGTTCTAGTTATCGAGTAGTAATATCGAGTTGTAAGTAAACAGAAGTGTGATGATCATCATTGTTAGAGCATTGTCCTAGTGAGGAAAGGATGGTGGAGACTATGATTCCCCCATAAGTCGGGATGAGAAACCGGACGAAAAAAGAGGCCAAAAGGAGCCCAACAAAAAATGGGAGAAAAAGAGAGAAGGGGCAATGTTACTATCCTTTTCCACCCTTGTGCTTTAGATTAGCACCATGTTCTTCATGTAGAGAGTCTCCTGAGTTGCCATTTTCATATACTAGTGGGAACTTAACATTATAGAATCTGGCTTGTATATTTTGATGATGGGCTTCCTCAAATGCTTGAGGTCTTCATGAGCAAGCAAGTTGGATGCACACCCACTTAGTTTCCATTGAGCTTTCATACATTTATAGCTCTTAGTGCATCTGTTGCATGGAAATCCCTACTCCTCGCATTGATATCAATTGATGGGCATCTCCATAGCCCGTTGATTAGCCGTGTCGATGTGAGACTATCTTCCTTTTTGACTTCCCCTTATTGATCTCTATCACCGTATTCTATTCCACCCATAGTGATATGTCCATGCCTCACACTCATGTATTATGTGGGGTTGAAAATGCTAAAGTGCATTGAAAAGTATGATCCAATTGCTTGGCATGTCATCCGGGTAGTTCATGGTTAGTATTTTGTGTTAGGAAGACTAAGCATGACCGGCTATATGATTTTGTAGGGATAGTGTTCTTTAGCACTTTTATTTTGAAAGGCATGATTGTTTGTTGGTATGCCTGAGTATTGATGTCTTTATATCAAATTATAGACTAGTGCCTTGAACCACTTGTATCCTAATATTCACACCGTAAAAGAGATTACATGATAAACATGTTAGGTAGTATTCCACATCAAAAAAATTGTTTTCATCATTTACCTACTCGAGGACGAGCATGAATTAAGCTTGGGATGCTGATGCTAGGGCTGCCATGCCCCTCCCTCGCCGCTATATATAGAGGGGAGGCGCATGGGGCAGCCAACCCTTCCGCGCTTGCCCCGTCTCCCTCCCTTTACTCCTCATCCACATTCCGTGAGCGCTTGTCGAAGCCCTACCGGAATTCCGCTGTCACCACCACCACCACGCCGTTGTGTTGGTTCAGATCTCATCTACCTCCTCTCCCCCCTTGCTGGATTAAGAAGGAGAGGACACCGCCGAGCCATACGTGTTCTAAACTAGGAGGTGTCGTCCGTTCAGCACTAGATCAGATTGGATTGCGATTGGATCGTGAAGAGTACGGCTGCATCAACCGTGTTACGACGCTAAAGCTTTTGGTCTACAAGGGTATGTAGAAACAGTCCCCTCTCGTAGGTATGCATCTCCTAGATTGGATCTTGGGTGTTTTGTAGGATTTTTTATTTTCATGCAATGTTCCCCATCAGTGGTGTTGGGGATATAACCCAATGATATAACCCGCCATGATTTGGCCGGGTCATACAGGTGGCGGCTTAGGAGCAAGAATCCAGATGGGTGAGGCACCCTGGAGCAAGACCAGTTGGGTGGCTCATAGAGTGGTCGGTTTAGGGCCTAGCGTCCGAAGACGGTGGCTCGTGGCCGCGAAATCCAAGTCATCAGGAGTTTCCTTACTTAGGATACAAGTTGTAAACATACTAAGTCACGGATCATAGTACGACCCAGACTCTTGTAAACCCTGGGTCTCGACCTGTATATAAAGGCGGGTCTCAGGAGCAGATAGGACGAGTTACGATCAATCAATAGCTAGGTCAAGCGAATCCGCTCCCTTCTAATTGATCCCAAAGCAATAAGCAATCAAGAAGGAGTAGGCCTTTACCTCGACCATGAGGGGCCGAACCTGGGTAGACTCGTGTCTCTCGGTTCCGATCAACCCTGACAAGCTAACCTCCTAGTTGCAATGGCCTCACGACTAAGTCCTCACACTAGGACACCTGCCGTTACAAAAACATGACAGTTAGTGCCCACCTTGGGGCCAGTGCAGGTGGTTTCGAGTTTTTGGAGGGAGCTTTCCTAGGGATCGAGGGATACACCATCGGCATGATGACCAAGAGTCCCTGTGGCAAGCTCTACATCGATGACGCCGGCTGGGGCCCCGAGGCCGACTCAATCGAGTACGGTACTGGATCCCCTTCGGTGGAATCCACGTCTTCATCGGCAAGATTGGCGGATCTGAGCCTGAGCCGGACATCTGCATCGACCTCGCCGAGCCGCCTTAGCGCATGCAACCTGCCCGGATCCACGCCAGCCAGAAGAATGTCTTTGTTGGTTTTATGCAAGGTGTGGAACTTGTGGAAAACTCCATATCTAGAGGAGAGACTCTTGTTTATTCAGATGGTGAGTCCTCGACCGGAGATACAGAGTCAATCTACCAGCTTCATGACAGCGGGCTTGGGGGCGGTTCCAGTGGCAACATTATTCCGGAGCCCTACAAGCCGCCGTGCTGAGCCACCATCTTCATGGCAGGAATGGCGCCGACTCTCAACTTTACGATGGCCGGAGCGATGGCAACGACTGATCCTTCAAGCATCCAGCTCAGCCAGGCCTCTGACTCAAATTTTATCTGAGCTAATGACCACACTGACCACCTTACTAGCCATTGAGGTCATTGTGGAAAATCAGGCAGAGCACAATGCGGAGATTGCGAAGATTTGCGAGCAGATGACCCAGGCCCAGGAGGATATCAATGCTGAAAACACACGGGTAGACCAGTTGCAAGCTCAGATTAACACAGAGGCAGAGTGTCTGAAGAAGGAGGATTGGCATTTAACCCTTGAGAAGAATGCTTCAATGCAGTTCATCAATGGAGGTACCAGAGCCATTTACCTTCGAGTTATGAGCATGTGTGTTTGTTCAACATGCCAGGGGCAGGCCCAAGTCCTCCAGGAGCACCGGTTATACCCCAATTAACCACTAAAGCACTAGGGAGCAGAGTGGCGGCTCAGCCGCTCCAGTTAGAGCCGGCCTGAAAGGAAGAGCTAGCACCCGACCCTTGCCTTGCTCGGACGCCACCACCACACTTTCCGACACCACCGGGACACTTGCCTAATCGCAGTGAGCTAGCACCGCGGCAACCTAGCTCACTGCGATTCCTATCACCGGTGAGTCACTGGTCGTAGTTGAAACCAAGAATGCCATTGAACTATTGTAGACAGTGATCGCTCAATAGGCTAACTACTCTTACAGTCGGCATCATGTGCATTCGACACCACTGCCGAGTCGTAGCTATAGCCGTCATGCTGAGTCACCGGCGGTTTCAAGCAGTGAGCAACGCCGTAACCCACCCTATAAAACCCGCCCCATAACCCGAGGATTGATGCTCAAGCAATTGTGGACGGTGCAAAGGCTCGTTGCGAAGTAGATGCAGTAAACAAGGGAGGCTTATCAGCCGCCCCCGGTAGTCCTATCAGCTTTGGTGGGAGCCGGGTCGAGTGCCAGAACCATCAGAGTGTCGTGCCTAGTGCCGGCTTTACGTAATGAGCGCATGCCTAAAGATTTTAATTGTCCTCGCAAAGTACCCAACTACACGACAGATCTCCCTCCAGAGGCCTGGATTGAGAGCTACGAGATGGCCATGGAGATGTTGGACATCAGTGATGCGGTATGCACCAAGTATTTCACTATGATATTGGAGGGACCGGCTCGCACGTGGTTGAAAAACCTACCCCCAACTCTATCAACACCTGGGCGGAGTTTAAGGAGCGCTTTATCAAGAATTTTCAAGGAACCTGCAAGCAGCTGATGACAATTGTTGATTTGCGGTACTATGTGCAGCGTGAGGATGAGTCGGCCCATTATTGGGCTCGCTGGGTTGCGAGTATTATCCACTCTTCAGATAGTATATAGGCGGCTCAAGCTGTGTTGATCTTGGAGAAGAACTGTCACTTTCATCCTCTTGTGCAGAAGCTCGGGTGGCTTAAATGCAAGTGCGCGGATATGGACAATCTCATGGACATACTTGGCAGATATGCTGATTCTGACGGTACGAAGGATCCAAAGAAAGATGATGATAAAACTGGCAAGGGCAAGAAAAATGGCAATGGTAAGGGCCAACAACAGAATGCCTCAGCGCAGAATGGTAATCACAATAACCAGGGCAATGGTAGAAAGTGCAAACACCCCTATGGCAGGTCAGATTTTGTGGCTAACACTAATGCAGGGTTCAAAAACCAGCGTCACAATGGCAAGCAACCTTATAACGGGGGAAAGCCCAAGAATTATGAGGACACCCTTAATGGGTCGTGTCCGAAGCACAGTTATCCTAACAAGCCATCTAGTCATGCTTGGAAGGACCCTTATAAAATGTAGGAGTACATGAACCAGTCGTTTCAACATCATGGCAATGGTATGGGCCGTCGGGCGGGTCGGGATCTGGAGAGTTCCATGGAGCCAACTTTGTTAATGGCGGCTCAAATTCTGGCTATCAGGGCCAGGGGAACCATGGTGGTCCTAATTAGGAGTCTGGTCAAGGTAATCTCGAGTAGAATAATCAATCAGGATAATAAAGTAATCCTAAGCATCTTAACATCGGCATGTACCATGTCTTCACTACAAGCAGTTGCAAACGTGACCGGAAGGTTCATAAGCGGGCGGTTAATATGGTTAATTCGGTGGTGCCACAATATTTGAGATGGTCTGAGCACACGATAACGTGGAGCCGGGCGGATCACCCACCCCGTGTTGATGATCCGGGTCATCTGGCTCTGGTGGTGGCCCCTCAGGTGGGCGGTTAGAAATTCACCAAGGTACTTATGGATGGTGGTAGAAGCATCAACGTATTATATTATGACACTTTTAGGCGGATGAATTTGACAGAGAAGGATCTTAAGCCGTCTTCTACAATTTTTCATGGAGTTGTTCCTGGAAAATTGACTTATCATGTGGGGAAGATCGCTCTAGAAGTGGCTTTTGGTGATGAATATAATTACAGGGCAGAGACACTATGGTTTGAGGTGGTCAAGATTAAGAGTCCATATCATGCGTTGTTTGGACGGCCGGCTTATGCTATGGCTCACCCTTGTTATATATATTTGCAGCTTAAGATGCTTGGGCCAAAAGGAACAATTTTCGTTCATCGCAATCGTAAGATAGCTATGGAGTGCGAAGAAGTTGATGTTGCTTATGCAGAGTCGGCTTGCACTACTGATGAGCTCAAGTTTTATAAGGATAATGTTGACCCGGCTGATATGACCCCTCTGAAGAAGCCCACCACTGAGAAGGACCCTCTTGTCAAGTTTAAGTCGGCAAGGGACACACGGAAAGTTGACTTTGTCCCTGGTGATTCTTCGTAGCAGTTCACCATTGGTACGGGGATGGATCCCAAATAGGAAAGCGCGCTCGTCGAGTTCATCTGTGAGAATGGGGACATCTTTGCATGGAAACCATCTAACATGCCGGGTATACCGAGAGAATTCGCTGAGCACCACCTTAATGTGGATCCTAAGATGAAACCTGTTTGATAGTTCCTCCGTCGTTTTAACGAGGAGAGGTGTAAGGCTATTGGAGAAGAGGTAGCCCGTCTCCTAGCTATTGGGTTCACCCTTATTGGTTGGCTAATCCTATGCTTGTGCTCAACAAGAATGACACTTGGCGTATGTGTGTTGATTACACGGATCTTAATAAGGCTTGTCCTCTAGATCCATTTGCTCCTCCCCCCCCCCATATCGACCAGATCATTGATACCACGACGCGTTGTGAGAGCTTATGTTTCCTGATGCTTATTCGGGTTATCATCAGATCAAAATGGCGGTTGAGGATCAAGAGAAAGCATCCTTCATCACTCCCTTCGGAGCTTTCTGTTATGTCTCTATGCCTTTTGGGCTGAAGAGTGCTCAGGCGACTTACTAGCATTGTGTTTAGAATTGCTTTCATGTGTAGATGGGACGCAATGTTCATGCTTACGTGGACGATATTGTGGTAAAATCTAGGAAGAAGGAATCTTTGCTTGATGACTTGAAGGAAACATTTGACAATCTCTGGGTTTACAAGATGATGCTTAACCCGGCCAAGTGTGTTTTCGGTGTGGCTGCAGGGAAACTGCTCAGTTTTCTAGTTTCAGAAAGGGGCATTGAAGCTAACCCGGAGAAGATTGAGGCTATCACTTCTTTTTCTAAGCCGGCATGTATCAATGACGTTCAATGCCTGGCGGGTCGTATTGCAGCCCTGAGCCGGTTTATAAGCCGCCTGGGTGAGAAGGCGATTCCCCTGTACCAGATGATGATGAAGACTGATCATTTCATCTGGACTGATGCTACCAATGAGGCTTTTGAGGCACTCAAGAAGCATTTGGCTGAGCCGCCTATCTTGGCATCTCCGATCAAGAAAGAGCCTCTGCTCCTGTACGTCTCAGCTAATAACAAAGTCGTAAGCATTGCAGTTGTCGTGGAGCGCAAGGAGGCAGACAAAGAGTACCCTGTCCAGCGGTCGGTTCATTATGTCAGCGAAGTCTTGATGGAAACCAAGCAGAGATACCCACATTGGCAGAAGTTGGTATTTGGGGTGTTCATGGCTAGCCGCAAGTTGAAGCATTATTTCCTTGGGCATCCAATCAGTCTGGTCAGTTCTTCCCCTCTGGGAGATATCATTCAAAACAAAGAAGCCACTGACAGAGTTGCTAAGTGGGCAATTGAGCTTGGACCACATCATCTGAAATATGTGCCCAGAACTGCCATCAACTCTCAGGTCATGGTGGATTTTATTAATGATTTTATAGAACTACAAACACCTAAGGAGAAGCTAGATCATACATACTGGATGATACACTTTGATGAATCAAGGTAATTGGAAGACTCGCACGCGGGCCTCGCTCTCAAGAACATAATATATTCTTTTACTATGATAATCAAAGAGAGCAGGTGTAGGCAGAGTAACATGCACACTAGGATGTTTATTGAACATCAAGTTATAACTATAGTCGGTAGCCGTGGGTTTTAAGAACTTATGGCGTTTCATGGCCCAAAGTCTAAAAACTGAGTGGGTATAATGGGATCATTAGGTAAAGATGACACACCAGTTCCTTAGCTAAACGGGAGGCATAAATCCCACCATAAAGGTGACCACTAACAACATTGTCTTGCAATCTCTGTGCAACAACTGTTCCAAGATTACAACGTTTAATTCCTGTCAGAGCAGTGTGTATGAGGCTCAAGTCAGGGGCACACAATGTGCCACAATCTTGCTTACCCATGATGCATTTTCCATTAAAGAGTGCAAAGTAGCGAATTGATGGAAAATGAATACTTTTTATTCTACCTTGTGTCACTCCTCTATCCTCACGGTAATAAAGACTAGTCAAAAATGACACATACTCATATTTTGGTGGTTCATCCAGCAAACCCTAATATGGAATTTTGCATGCAACACATAAGACATCTAGAGGCATGGTAAAAGCATTGTCATAAAGGCTAAATAAAACTCTAGACTCACAGGGATGATATTTAAATTTCTTAGTGCATGTTTCTGTGAGGCTGAGATGTTGGATGCAATTATCTTTGATAAAAGGAGCAAGCTCGTTGTTGTGAACATACTCCTCAAATTCCCCCTTAATAACTGAACCAACCATGAACTCGTCACACGACCATAGGCACGATTTGGTGTCGGCGTCTCGCGTCGAGCTTGCACTTGGCTCAACATAGGATTGTCGTATTGAGCTTCCGCTCGACGATGCCCCGAGGACCTCCTCCTCGAAGAACTCCTTCCAAAGGTACATTTTATTTGCGTACAAATTTCAGAAATTTTTGGGTCACAAATTTTTTGTCAACAAAACTTCACAAGATTGATAGCAACTACTCATATGGGTGCCTACAGGCTATATCGAGCATTCAAACTACTTAGAACTCTAAGAATTCAACATACAAGCCCATTTACAGCAGCACCAAGAGTAGCTAATTATTCAAAATATAAACCACTAGAGTAAAAACTAATTAGAGCAATGGAGGAGTCACATACGAAGTAGCCATCCCCCAAAACAGTTTGGAAATGGAGCTTCGAGCAAAGAGATCGAAATCCGCGGGTTTGAGAGCAAGAACACGGGAGTGAGAGAGCTATGGTGATTTTTTTTCTGGAGGTAAGAGATAACATGGGCTAAAGAGGTAAGTGAGGGGATCCACATGGGGCCCACCACCCACCAGGGCACGCCTGGGGTGGCTGGCGCACCTTGGTGTCTTGTGGGCACCAGGGGCACCCCCCCCCTCTGATGTTATTTGTACCAGAAATTTAGAAATATTCAGAAAAATCATGTTAAAATTTCAGGGCATTCTAAGCACTTCTATTTTTGGGTCATTTTTTATTGCACAGAAAATTCAGAAAACGGACTAAACATGTCATTTTATTTTATTTAACTAGGAAAAATAGAAAACAAAAGGTAGGGATAGAAGGTTGTGGTTACTAAATTCATCGACCACATGTCTCTTGAAAACAATCCATTAATAAGGTTGACCAAGTCTTATTAACAATCACTTTCGATTAACATGAACCCGAAGAACTTTCGTAAAACACTAAGTTACCTCAACGGGGATATGCATGTCCCCAACAATAAGTACATCATATTTCTTTTTGGCAGTAGGTAAAGGGAGTTGAAAACTTCCATTAGTAATTATCGGAGATTTTTCAACAACATTAATACCATTCACTTGAAATTGTTTCCTCGGAAAGTGCACCATATGCTCATTACCATTTATATGAAAAGTGACTTTGCATTTATTGCAGTCAATAACAGCCCCTGCAGTATTCAAAAAGGGTCTACTAAGGATAATCGACATGTTGTCGTCCTCGGGCATCTCAAGTATAACAAAGTCTGTTAAGATAGTAACATTTGTAACAACAACGGGCACATCCACAAATACCGAAACGTATGGCAATTGATTTGTCGGCCATTTGCAAAGATGTTTCAGTAGGTGTGAGTTTATTCAACTCAAGTCTTTTATATAAAGAGAAAGGCATAACACTAACACCAGCTCCTAAATCACATAAGGCAGTTTTGACATAGTTTCTTTTAATAGAGCAAGGTATAGTTGGTATTCCTGGATCTCCAAGTTTGTTAGGTACTCCATCTTTAAAAAACTAATTAGTAAGCATGGTGGAGATTTCAGATTCATGTATTTTTCTTTTATTAGTGACAATTTCTTTCATATATTTTGCATAAGGGGTCATCTTTAAGATATCAGTCAAGCGAGTGCGCAAAAAGACTGGCCTAATAATTTCAAAAAAGCATTCAAATTCTTAATCATCTTTTTTCTTAGATGGTTTATGTGGAAAGGGCATGGTTCCTGAACCCATGGTTCTCTTTCTTTACCATGTTTTCTAGCAACAAAGTCTTTTTTATCATATCTTATATTTGGGTTGTGGGTTATCAAGATCAACAACATGTTCTATCTCAACATCATTATCTCGTTCTTTCTCACTGTCTGGTTGAGCATATTCATGAACATCTTTATCATTTTCATTATCACTATGTAAATGTTCATTACCAGATTGAGTTTTGGCATCAGAGATAGAGTCATCATTATTATCTTTAGGGGTTTTTTCATTTTCAGGTTCATTAGAGGTATGCAAAGTCCTATCGTTTTTCTGTTTCTTCTTTCTTTTAGAAGGACTAGGTGCATCATGATTAATTCTTTGAGAGTCTTTTTCAATTCTTTTAGGGTGACCCTCAGGATAAAGTGGTTCCTGAGTCATTCTACCTCCTCTAGTCATTATTCTAACAACATGATCACTCGTATTGTTGTTCATTTCACTAAGCAATTCTCTTTGAGATTTAGCAACTTGTTCTAACTGAGTTTGATCTATAGAGGCATGTTTCCTACACCTCTAACATCATTAGTGAGCCTAAATAACAAGTCACTCAAGCGAGCAATGACATCCGAATTTTGTTTCAATTGTTTCATAACATTTGCATTGAAGTGATCTTGCTTCATGACATAATTATCAAATTCATATAAGCATTGACTAGGATGTTTATTATAAGGGATGTCACCCTCATCAAACTTTAATAAATAATTTACCTCTACCGCCCGTGGTGGTGGTGTGTCAAGTCCATGTATTTCTTCAATAGGTAAAATCTTCAGCTTTAATGACTTTTTCCTTCATTCATTTCTTTGCCTCTTTCATATCTTTAGGACTGAGAAATAAGATATCCCTCTTATTAGGAGTGGGTTTTAGGCGGTGGTTCAAGAAGAGTCCAATCATCATAATTTTTGAATATATTATTCAATAATTCCTCAGCTTGTTCAATAGTTCGTTCCCTAAAAACACAGCCAGCACGACTATCTAGGAAGTCCCTGGAAGCATCGGTTAGTCTATTATAGAAGATATCAAGTATTTCATTTTTCTTAAGAGGATGATCAGGCAAAGCATTAAGCAATTGGAGAAGCCTCCCCCAAGCTTGTGTGAGATTCTCTTCTTCAATTTGCACAAAGTTAAATATTTCATGTAAGGCAGCTTGTTTCTTATGAGCAGGAAAATATTTTTCAAAGAAGTAGTAAATCATATCCTGGGGACTACGCACACAACCAGGAGCAAGAGTATTGTACCATATCTTAGCATCACCCTTTAATGAGAACGGAATTAATTTGAGGATATAGTAATAGCAAATTTTCTCATCATGAGCAAATAGGGTGGCTATATCATTTAGTTTAGTAAGATGTGCCACAACAGTTTCAGTTTCATAGCCATGGAAAGGACCAGATTCAACCAAAGTAATTAACTCTAGGTCGACGAAGAATTCATAATCCTTATCAGTAACAAAGATAGGTGAAGTAGAAAACTTAGGATCACATTTCATTCTAGCATTCAAAGATTTTTCTTTCAGCATAATAATTTCTTAAGATCATCTCTATCCTTACAAGAAAGAAAGTCTCTAGGTACCTCCTCATCCATAACATAACCCTCAGGTATATTAGGCAATTCAAATCTAGGAGATCTAGGTCTATAGGTGTTTCATAATTCTTAGTTTCAAGGACTTCATCAGTTTCAGTAATTTCATCAGTTTCAACATTCTCAATATCTTTAGCTCTAGCAAGTTGTTCATCAAGAAATTCACCTAGTGGCACATTATCATCAAGCAAGGTACTAGCATCATCATAAGCATAATTCATAGTAGAAGTAGCATCATCAATAACTTGTGACATATCATGATTAACAACATGTGGTGCTGTTGCAAGTCTATTCAAAACAGAAGGTGAATCAAGTGCTGAGCTAGATGCCATTTCCTTACCTCCCCTCGTCTTAGAGGGAATGATCTTGGTTCTTGGATCTTTTAGATTTTTCATAGTGATAAATAGATATAAATCCCAAGTGACTCAACAAATATAGCTATGCTCCCCGGCAATGGCGCCAAAAAAAGGTCTTGATAACCCACAAGTATAGAGGATCGCAACCATTTTCGAGGGTAGAGTATTCAACCCAAATTTATTGATTCAACACAAGGGGAGCCAAAGAATATTTGCAAGTATTAGCAGTTGAGTTGTCAATTCAACCACACCTGGAGATTAAATTATCTGCAGCAAAGTGATCGGTAGCACAGTAATATGATAGTTTTGATAGCAGTGGTAACAGTAGTTGTGGTAACGGTAACATCACTAACAGTTTTATAGCAGTTGTAACAGTAGCGATAGCAATAGTAACTTAGCAAGAGAAATATGTGGAAAACTCGTAGGCATTGGATCAGTAAATTCGTTGGATGATATTCATCATATAACAATCATAACCTAGGGCAACACAGAACTAGCTCCAGTTCATAAATATAATGTAGGCATGTATTCTGTAAATAGTCATACATGCTTATGGAAAAGAACTTGCATGACATCTTTTGCCCTACCCTCCCGTGGCAGCGGAGTCGATAAGGAAACTAAGGCGGAGTCGATAAGGAAACTAAGGGATATTAAGGTCTCCTTTTAATAGAGAACCAGAACAAAGCATTAACACATAGTGAATACATGAACACCTCAAACTACGGTCATCACTGGAAATTATCCCAATTACTGTCACCCTGGGGTTTACAGATTATAACACGTAATAGGTGCATACGAATTGCAAGATTGGATCTAGAACATAGATATAATGGTGAAAACATAAACAGTTCAGATCTGAAATCATGGCACTCGGGCCCTAGTGGCAAGCATTAAGCATAGCAAAGTCATAGAGACATCAATCTCAGAACATAGTGGATACTAAGGATCAAGCTCTAAAAAACTAACTCGATTACATGATGAATCTCATCCAACTCCTCACCGACCAGCGAGCCTACGAAGGAATTACTCACTCCTGGTGGGGAGCATCATGGAATTGGTGACGAAGGAGGGTTGGTGATGACGAAGACCAAAGATCCCCCTCTCCGGAGCCCTGAACAGGATCCAGATCTGGCCTCCCGATGAAGAACAGGAGGTGGCGACGGCTCTGTATCATCAAACGCGATGAAACTTCCTCTCTTATTTTTTCTGGAAAAATAGGATTTTATAGCGCTGGAATTAGGGCCAGCAGAGCCCCGAGGGTCCCACCACCCACCAGGGCACTAGAGGAGGGTGTCGCGCCCTGGTGTCTTGTGGGCAGCCAGGGCCCCCCTCCAATGGGTCTTGGTTCCAGTATTTTTTATATGTCCCAAAATAATTCTCCAAAAAGTTTCGTCCAAATCCAAGAACTTTTATTTCCGCACAAAAACAACACCATGATAGTTATGCTGAAAACAACGTCGGTCCGGGTTAGTTTCATTCAAATCATGAAAATTAGAGTCCAAAACAAGAGCAAAAGCGTTAGGAAAAGTAGATACGACGGAGACGTAGTAGGTATTACCTCTTCGAGAGGGTTCGAACCTGGGTAAATATTGTCTCCTTCATCCCCTCTTACCCATAGATCCAAGATCCACAGCTCGGGACCCCCTACCCGAGGTGTGTCAGTTTTAGCACCGACACTATGTGTTCGAGAGAGACGCCTCTAGTGAAAACTATGGCCCCCGGGTCTATTTAATATATTGCTAAAAGCCAAAAATACTTTGCTTTATTTTTTATTTTTATTTTTATCTATCTATCACTATCAGAATTAATCCTTGCAAGTAACGAGTTCAAGGGGATTGATAACCCTTTTGCACGCGTTGGGTGCTAGCACTACAGGAAAAAACATTAAAGCCGTGTACCCAATACACTCGGCTTATATTGATATAAACTCGGTTTATATATAATCCGAGTAAAACACCCGGCTTATATGACACGGTTTACACTTGATCGGCTTATAAGATATAAGTCGGGTGCCAGTGAAAAAACTCTCGGTTTATATATAAGTTGTGTGTTTATACGAGGCTCTCGGCTTACTAAAGTAACATGACGGCAGCTAGGAGATAACAAACACGTGTCACCATCTGTATAAACCGAGTGCCTATTGGAGCCACACGGTTTATATATAAACTGAGTGCCTACGAGCACTACATGTTTTATCTATAAACCGAGTGCCTAAATGAGCCGCGCGGTTTATATATAAACATGTAAACCGGGTGCCTTCTACTGCTGCACACGGCTTATAAGATGCTCCGTGACGGTGTCGTCAGCCACCTCCGTTGTGGACACGTGGCAGATGTGTTTGCCGAGTGCCTGCTGGAAGCCGAGTGCTTTTTCCTGTAGATACCGTGTGCTCCCTATAATCCGAGGGCTTTTTTTCTACACTCGGCTTATAGATGGCTATAAGCTGAGTCCTTCGTATTTGTCGGGTGTTTTTTTGCCTAGACACGGCGTAGAGGCATATAAGCCGAGTACCCGAAAAAAAGCTCTCGGCTTATAGCCTAACACACGAGAAAACAGGATTTTCCTGTAGTGTAGTATTTGCTTTTGTGTGTGTAGGTGTTGACGAGTAGAGTTTGCTTGGTTATCCTATTGGTTCGATAACCTTGGTTCGCACCGAGGGAAATACTTATCTCTACTGTACTGCATCTCCCCTCCTCTTCGTGGAAAAACCTAACGCAGTTTACAAGTAGCACTCACCCTCATCCTCCATGATCATGTTGTGCATGATCACACAACATGTCATCACCTCCCACAAGGTCTTTGTATCCCATTGCTTAGCAAGTCCACAAACAACTGCATAACATGCTTGCGGAACTCCAAATGCCCTCTCAACATCCTTTCCAGCTCCTTCTTGTCTTTGGGCAAAGTGAGAATTTTTCTGGCCAAGTGGGTCAGAGATGGTCTTGACAATGGTAGCCCACGAAGGATAGATACTATCAACGAGATAAAATCCCATGTTGTATTCATGCCTATTGACAGCATAGTGGCAATGAGTAGTTTTCCCTCCAGTCAGCCTAGCAAACAACACATTGATGTCATTGTCAAATCCGGGCATGCCAAAGAAAGCATTTGAAATCCAAAGATCATGTGACGCAACTGCTTAAAGAATGATAGTGGGCTTCTTAACATGACCCTCATATTGCCCTTGTAGAGCTTTTGGGCAGTTCTTCCATCTCCAATGCATGCATTCAAGAGATTTGAGCAAACCTGGCCACCCTCTAGCTTCAGACATTGCCAGGATCCTCTCGGTGTCTACGACAGTTGGTTCTCTCGGGTATTTAGGTCCAAACACCGAGACCGCGACAACAACAAATCTTACCATGGCATTTCCGCATGTGCTCTCAGACATCCGTAGGTATTCGTCCTAGGAGTCAACGTCTGTGCCATATGCAAGCATCTGCAGTGCGGCCGAGCACTTTCGGTAAGCAGAGAACCCTATCCTTCCCACTTTGTGTTTAGTCCGGGCGCGGTTTGAGGGTCCATTTTGGAGGTGCCCTTACCTTCATATAAAATTACAGCAGAATCATTTCGTATCATATTGGTAGATGCATCATGAAATTAATTTTCATATCATATAGCTTTAGTGTTGTACTCCCTCCGTTTCTAAATATTTGTCTTTCTAGAGGTTTCAAATGGTTACCACATACGGATATATATAGACATATTTTAGAGTGTAGATTCATTCATTTTACTCTGTATGTAGTCACTTGTTAAAATCTCTACAAAGACAAATATTTAGGAACGGAGGGAGTAGATGTTAATATTTTCTTCTACAAAGTAGGTCAAACTTTACAAAGTTTGACTTTGACCAAATCTTATATGTAAGACTGAAAAGAAACGGCCGGAGTACCATGCGATCCTTGTCCTTGCCTGATTTTACAGGTACAGATTAAATCCCTTGGTGTTGTACCATGCTTGTCCTTCAATGATTTTACAGGCACAGGTTAATTTCTTGGCGTTCATCACGGCACCGACTGTTCCAGGCAACAGTGCATGCAGGGCGATGCAGCACGCGCCCGATCAAAAGCCTGTAAAGCAGTGATATACTACTATAAATTGCTGGTTTCAAAGAAGATATTGAACCCGTGTATGGCACGAATGATTTCCCAAAGATACACACAGTACGCACGATCCAATCCTACCTACAGTCACCAGTGCGTTTGTTGTACATCTCGTGGCGCTCATCCGTGTCTTCACCACATGATGATGGGACTTGGAAATTCATTACCTGGCTTAGAATTACTAGTTGGGGTGCGCCCTAGGCTTTGACTTCATGATGATAAACAAAACGTCCCCAGGTCGGGGCTGTCGATCGATTGCTAGGCCCAAAAGACCCGGTTAGAGCTGTCGATCCATATGGATTCCAGCGCTTACAGTTTACGGGACTCGTTTACGAGAACACGATTGCATTGGCGATCCATGCAGTGATCATGGTAATGGCATGCTTTCCCCACCTAGATTTGCCTCGGAACCGCCGTCGACGTCGCCAGAAGCACCGCCGTATGGGCATGATGCTAGCTAGCTATATCATCAGCTCATGGCCATCGAGTCTCCTCTCGAGCCTCGCTCCGGGTTCGTCTCTTCCGGTAAGTCTAAGCGCTGGTGTCACTTCGCCCAGATCTCCGGTACGGGCACGGCCAGGCGCGTGCGAGCGCGGCTGGCGCCATGATCTGGCCGCGTGCTCGAAGAAGGCCTCGTGATTGAATCTCCTGAGGCCCTTGTTCCGTCAAGAGAGAGATCTCTTGAACTCTGAGCTGCGTGCTGCGTGCTGCGTGCTGGATCGATCGATTGGCAGCGCGAGCTATCACTTATCAGCCTGGGTGGCTGACAAGACATGGCGTGATCGATTAGATCCCGCTCAGCTCTGCTCGGCTCCGCGGTATGGACTTTGGAGCAGAGCCAAAATGTGTCGTCGTGCTTTCGTGAAACTACGTACCAGAAACGAAGAATTGTTTACGTCGTGCTTTCGCCTACGGGAAATGCCTACTCGCTACCCCTGTGGCCTTGTGAATAGTTTACTGACGAAGAAAGACAATCCGATAGTCTTTTTTTTTTGAAAGACCCAGCACCTACTGGCGTTTCATTGATTTAGCAGAGGAGAAGAGTTTAAAAACGGTTTACAGAAGATTTGTCAACACCCTGCCCTAAGGGCATCTCCAGCCGCGCCCCCAATAGGCCCTCCCCAGGCGATTTTGCCGCGCCGCCGCCAAAAAAAGGCTCCAGTCGCGTCCCCAGAAGCCCGTTTTTCGCCGGCTCGGGCCAAAACTGGTGCCGGCGGACCCAGGCCGAACCCGGCGCCCTGGGGGGCGCTTGGTGAGCCGACACAAGCGAAAAAGGCGCGTGGGCCCGCCCTGGAGGCGACCCGAGGGCCTTTTCCCGACGTTTCTTGACGCTTTTTCCTCGCATCTCTCCCGCTCGCTCGCCTTCCTCCCGCCAGTCTCTCCCTTTCTCCCGCCAAACCCCCTCCCGCTCGCCGCGAAGAAGTACGCCATGCCGCCGAAGAAGTACGCCATGCCGCGCGCGGCGGCAACCGCGACTGGCGCCGTGGCCCAGCCGAAGCAGAGGAAGCCAAGGGCGCCGCCATCGAAGCCACCGGGCCTGTCGAACGCCGAGTGGAGGGTGGAAGTTCAGCGGCGCGAAGCAGTCACCGCCGACAGGCGGAACAGGGCCATAGCCAAGAAGGCCCGCGACAACGCGGCGCGCGCGGCGGCGTCTTCCTCATCAGTCGACCAGGCGGGGATGAATCCACCCGTCATCAGCCACGCCCAGTACGCACCCTGGGGACAGCAAGGCGCCGGATCTCCATGGGGTTCATCGTTGCCCGGCTACGCCGACGGCGACGCGCACGGTGGGTTCAACCCAAACGTGACCTTCCCTCATGGCCACCCCGCTACGCGCACGCCCTCGCCCGCCTTCGTCGGCGTGCAGTACCCTCCATACAACTACTCGCCGCCCGCCGCCTACGCGTCCACACCGACGCCCCATCTCTACCGTGGACCGCTACCCTTCTCGCACCTCGGCGACGCCGACGACACGGGAGCCGACATGGACGACATCATCGCGACAGGATCGACCGCGGCCGCCGCGTCTCCCGGGTTCGCCACCCAGGACGAGGTAGTGGACCTCAGCGGCGACATGGAGGCCGAGCGTCTTTTGAGAGCGGGAACGACCAAGTTTAAATTTCCCGCATCCTGGGGCCAGCGCATGGGGGCGTGACTGGGAGCTAGGTCGCCCCCAGGGGCCGAACTAGCGCCGGCACGCCCCCAGGCCGCTCTATTTAGGCGCCCTGGGGGGCCGAACGGCTGGAGATGCCCTAAGGCAGCAAAACATAAAGGCCTAATCTCTCCCAACCGGGGGGCCCAAGGAGGGACTCTACACTCTTTGGCCTCGCCACACTCCAGAGGTCCGGCGATCGCGCTATCCGGCTGAGTATATCTTCTGCTGATGCAGTTTTTCCCTTGAAGATACAGTCATTCCTCTCCTTCCATATTTCCCAGCAGGTGAGCATGATGATGGATGCCGCGGCTTTTCGAGTCTTCTCATTTGCAAACCTCTGCAGGCATCGTTGCACCCTTTGCGATGAATTTCCCGTGTTGTTCCAAGAACCAGGGTTTAGGGGGCCGCAGCCGTTCCTGGTGGCCATCCTCCTCCAAGTTTCCCTTGCCAAGTTGCATTCCCAGAATAGATGAACCGATGTTTCGAGGTGTCTGATGCACAGAGGGCAAAAATATCCATTTGGCCAACCCCGCCGCTTCAGCCTGTCATTACACCACAATCTATCAAGGTGCAGAAGCCAGGAAAAGATCTTCATCTTCCCTGGAGCCCATGGCTTCCAGATGGCAGTACAGATCTCATTTGTTGCAGGTGTTTGAAATTGCATAATGTATGCTGAACTTGCCGTGTACTGTCCTGAGCTGTTTTGAGTCCATGTGATCGAGTCTGCTGCACCAGCTGTTAGGGTCACGTTTTGGGCCGCCAGCAGTCGCAAGAGGGAGAGGAAGTCAACCACTATTTCTGCACGATCGCCGTGTCTGAGATCGTTTACCCAAGTGTGATCTGCCATGGCAGCTGCCACTGATCTGTTATTACGCCGGGAGTGAGCATACAGGCCTGGGAACGCTTGCTTGAGGGGTCCAATATCTAGCAAAGAGTTTTGCCAGAAAGATGACGTGGCTCCGTCTCCAATGGTGACTCTTGTTGCCTGGTTGAAGAGCTTGCGGTCCTTCTCGTCGCATGGCACCGAGGTGCCAACCCATGGCCGGCAGGGCTGCTACCAGGACATCCATAACCATCTGAGCCGGAGAGCGCGACTGAATTTGGTCATGCTCAGGATGCCCAAGCCTCCATGCTGCACCGGCGAGCACACTTGTTGCCAGCTAACTTTGCATTTTCCGCCAGTCAATTCCTCCTCTCCCGCCCAAAGAAAGCGGCTGCGCACCTTGTCGATGTCCTTGAGAAGCTTGACAGGCGCCCTGAGAACGGACAACGCGTATGTTGGCAGTGCTGTCAGAACGCTCCTGACTAAAACCCTCCGGCCGGCGATGGATAACAAACGGCCTTTCCATCCTGCAAGGCGAGCGCGTATTCTATCTAGGATGAACTGCAGATGCATGATGCGCAGCCTAGAGATGGTGATCGGGAGGCCAAGATACGTCAGTGGGAAACCTAACGATCTTGCCCGTGAAGTTTTGCAGCACTATCTGAAGGTCTATGTCTTCGCATCGGATTGGGGCGACGCATGTTTTGTCCGGATTGATTTTCAGACCCGTGGCCTTGCCGAAGAGAGCCAAAAGGCCCATGATGTTGTTGAACTCCTGTCTAGTTGGGTTTGCGAAAAGAATCGCATCGTCCGCGTAGAGGCTAACCCTAGTCGTGATTTTCCTGTCCGGGAGGGTGCGCATAATGCCTTGCTCTGTTGCAGCTTGCAGAAGGCGATGCAGTGGGTCTATTGCTAGGATGAACAGCAACGGCGAGAGCGGGTCCCCCTGGCGAAGGCCGCACACATGCAGGAAGAATTTCCCCGGCACGCCGTTCAGGAGACAGGAGGACGAAGAGGAGGATAGGAGAATGGCGATCCAGTCACGCCATCTTGTGCTAAATCCTAGCCTCTAAAGAAGCTCTAGCAGGTAGTCCCAGGCTACGGAGTCGAAAGCCCTAGCTATGTCTATCTTAACTAGGAGCGCAGGCTTCTTACTACGGTGGAGAGCGCGGACGCAATTCTGGACATATAGGTAAGAGTCTTGGATGCTCTTTTTTCGCTGAAAAGCACTTTGGGAGGGCGAGACGATGTCCTGCAGAACGCTTGCAAGCCGAAGTGCGAGCACCTTTGCCAGCAACTTTCCTGTCGAGTGAATCAAGCTAATTGGTCAATAATGGACGATCTCAGATGCCCCCTCTTTCTTTGGCAAGAGCACGATCATGGCAGTGTTGATTGCCTCGGCGTTTGATCTGTCCAGGTGGTAGAACTTGTCAAAAACCTTCATCACATCCTCCTTGATTATCGACCAGCAGGATCTGAAAAACCCTCCCAAAAACCCATCGGGGCCTGGCGCCTTCTCCACTGGCGATGCCTTGATGGCCTTCCACACCTCCTCTTCGGTGAAAGGCAGATCAATGCCGTCTCCCTGAACTTGCGGCAGGTTCAACATCTCCCAGTTGATGGTGCTAGAGCGGCTTTTCCTTTTGCCCAGCAGCCCGGAGAAGTGCTCATGGACGAGTTCCGCTTTGTCCTCGTGGGAGGAGGCAATGTGATTTCCATGGGACAGAGCATGCACAAAATTCTTCCTTCTTCTGGACACCATTTTTGCATGAAAGAGCTTTGTGCTCGCATCTCCGAAACGCAGCCAAGTGATACGCGAAGCCTGGCGCTTACGTGCCCTTTCGATGGCCGCAAACCCCAAGATTCTCTGCTTGAGCATTTTGCGAAGCGCAATCTCCTGGTCCGAAAGCCTCCTGCTTTCATGAGCCACATCTAGCCTGAGAACCACCTCCGAAGCGATGTGTAGTTTCAGTCTTGCATTGCTGAACAGGGATTTGCTCCACACCTTTAGATCCCTTGCCACTCTCATCATCTTGACCTTGATGCGGACGGAAGGGCATGTGTGGTTGATTGGGCGTTGCCATGCCCGCTGCGCCGTTTCCTGGAACCGAGGAAACTTAGTCCAAAAATGCTCAAATCTGAACTTGGCGGCTCTAGGCGGAGAGGCCGCGCAAGCAAGCACCAAAGGGGAGTGATCGGAGATGGATGTCGAAGCGGCCATAAGCATATACTCTTGGTGTTCCATTTCCCATGGAAAATTGCAAAAGAATTTGTCAATGCTGCACATTGTTGGTTGGGCGCGCTCATTTGACCAAGTGTATCGTCTGTTTTTGCATTTGATTTCCTTCAGGCCCACACTATCGACTGCATTTCTGAATTTTCCCATCAAACGCCTGTTAATTTTGCAGTTGTTTTTATCCCGTGCTTCATAAATGTTGTTGAAATCTCCACAAATGAGCCATGGTTGGTTTGCCGGAGGAGCAGTGTTAGTCACCTCCTGGAAGAAACTCTCCTTTTCACTGTCATCCACCGGGCCATAGACGTTTGTGAGCCAGTAAACCTCAGCTGACAGCAGCAGCGTCACTTTGGTCGTCAGAGAGAATTGCCCAACCGCCTGGGTTTCCACTTTCAGGATCGACTCGTCCCAAAAAATGGCCAGCCCCCCTCTTGATCCTACTACCGGCAGGACCGCACAACCCTGAAGAGATGATCCACCAATATCCCTGGCTAATTGAGGTGACCATTCCTCGATTTTGGTTTCTTGTAGGCATAGGATGCCCAACTTATTTGCCAGCACTACCTCATTCACAGTCGTTCGCCTGGCCGGCGCATTGAGGCCTCTGACGTTCCAGGACATAATCGGAGGGTTGTGATTATTCATCAACGACACATGGAATGCTCCGCAAACTGAATTTCATATCTAGAAGCACAAAGTACACCATCCATTTAGCAGGGGAGCGACGACATCCACCAATAGGCCCCAAATTATGCCGTCGCCTAACTAACCTAACTGCTAACAAATCCCTGACAAAGCACAACATCATTGATCCTAACTCTAACCAGCTTAAGGCTGGCCGCTTACGGATCCTAACCACTAGGTAGACTAACATGGTCAACCATCGATCTCCTCGGTCGCAGCAGCCCCTCCAGGCATGGCAGCGGCGATGCGGAGAGCCGCCTCGTCCAGGTCAGTGAGCTTGGCGATGGCCTAAATGTCGCTGTCGGATAGAGGCTCGTCGAAGCGCTTGATGAGAGCGGTCATCGCGCCAGGCGTCATCTTGTCCTTCGGGCCCAGGGCTCCCAGCTCCTGGATCAGCCTAAGCGCAGCCCGCTGTGCTACCGGCACGGTCGAGTGCAAGGCCGCCTGCCTGGCACTCTGCCTTCTCGGAGTTGGAGCAGCGCGCGTCTTTGGAGGGGCGGAGGAGCGACGGTTGGCGCGGGGTGGGAGGGGGCCAAGGACCGCAAGCTCCAGGGCGGAGAAGAGGAGCTGCGGGTCCCTGTTCTCGTTCTCGCCGATCTCCAGGGCCTGAACCCGACCGGAGACGGCGCTAACCTGCACGTCAATGGCAGCAGAGGGGGTGGAGCGGCAGGCTTGCAGGGTGTCGAACTCCAGGGGTTTCTTCAGGGTGGCCTTGATTGATGCGTCGAGCTCGAACTGCATGCAGTCCACGCGGGCCGGGGAGGGGATGACCTGGCCCAGCAGAAAGTCTGCGACAGGATCAGAGGAGGTTGGTGGAGAAGGTGCTTGACATAACGGGGTAGGGGGGGTGGCGGAGACAGCCGCCGGCTCGTGCTCGCGCCTGGCATTGCTGCGGCCCCTTGATGCACCTCCGTGATGGCGAGGCACCGCTGTCTTGATGCGCTGCCTGGAAGAGGTCCCGGTGCTCTCCTTCTCGTTGCCCTTGCCCGAACTGCTCTTGCCGAGGAGGCTGTCGCGCCAGGAGCGGCGCCCTCTGCTGCCGCCCCCGGAGCCGTCGTGGTCGTGGTCACGCTGGTGGACGCCGGAGGAAAAGTCTCGGCAGCCCGTGGACAGCACGCGTGGCACGCTCCTGCGCCCACGCGCCTGCCCGTCCTCCACCCCCGTCGACCACACCCCGGTGTCCGTGTAGGTGAGCGGCTCGTCGCTGTCGGAGTCGGACGAGGGGATGTCGCTCTGCCCGGAGTGCGATGAGGGGGGGGAGTGGCGCGGCGCCCAGTCTTCCACCCTATCGACGTGGATGAGGAGGTCGTAGCGATGCGCACCAGGCGGGGGCGCCACCCTGCGCTCGGAGGGGAGTAGCCCAGCAGCTCATCGACGCGGCCGGCGCCGCGCTTCAGCACCCACAGGGTGTGGGTTGTCGGGATGTGCGCCACGTCCCACACCCAGACCCAGCAGGCGAACAGCTTGGTGTGGTCGCGCTCATGCGTCCTGCTGTCGAGACGGTCGACGCGGCACAACCTCCCCAGCACCTCCTCAGCCCCCTCCAGGGACCAGAATTGCATCGGCAGGTTTTCGACGACGATGCGCACGTGGAGGGAGAGGTTGAGCAGAATCAACCGTATATATAGCATGCTCTCTTTTCTTTTTAAGGAATCTATCTATAGCATGTTCTTAGAGTAAAGAGTTGTAAATATTTTGTATTACTTTGTCGTTCTCTGTATTGGATTTACCATGATTAATTATGAAAAGATAGAAAGTTTTTCTCCACATAAAAAGTGTGCTTTTATGTACTTTGCGGCAATCCACCGTTTTGACACAAAGAGCCACGATCCAGAGGGGCATTTCCTATGCAGCGCCTTTGGCGCTGTTTATAGGGAGCAACTAACTCACGAGTGCTCCTTCGCAAGGCCCCCAAAGGTCACTTGGGGTGGGCTGGGAGCGCGCCACTTAGACGCGCTCTTAGCCGCCGTCACGTGTCATGTTCAGAGCGCACCTTTTAATTTTTGTTTTTCATTTTTTTTTTCACATGCATTTTTGGCTTTTTACATGCTTTCTGAGTTTTTTTCTTTTTAGTTTTTCACCGGTCTTTCTTAGCTTTTGGATAAAAAATTCAAAAAAAAAAGCTAAAATAGTGTTTATTTCTTCTGAAAGAGGTATGGATTTGCTTTCACCAGAGACACGACCGCCTCTAAAAAACGGAAAAAAAATGTGTTTCCTTTTTTTTCCTCACGAGAGTCACGGTCAAAAACGAAAAAAACACGTTTTTTTTGCGAGAGGCACGAATTCGCCTCTCGGAAATGAAAAAAATGTGTTTTTTTTCTTACGTGAGAGGCACGGGTTTACTTCTAGTGGCGGCACAAATTTTGTTCCGAGAGAGGCACGGTCCTGCCTCTCGGAAACGGTTCCGATTCGGTTTTTTGTCCGATTTTTTTGTGAAAAAAAAGTTCATCAAAATCTGTTAACATGGTATTGAATTTTGAAGATCTCGACAGGAGGAATCCAAGGGTGAAAAACAGTTCGAATTTGGACGCACGATTTAAGAGATAAAACATTTTAAATAAACGGATGTAGAAAAAAAACGTTCGGTTCCACACTTATCGCAACCTAGAAAGATGGGAGTGACATTTTCAAAGAGAGCTCCTTAATTAGTGATTACGCCGTTTATAGGCAATCTCGTTTACAGGGCGCGCAACCCCTCCGTACGCTATGTCTTCAAGCGGGCCGGCCATGTTCTTTCTGTTATGTTTTTTTCTGCGTTTTCCTCCCTGGTTTTCCATGTTTTCGTTTTTCTTTCTTTTCCTGTTTGTTTTTCCTTTTCAACTTTATTTAAATGCATGAATTAATTTCGAAACTAATTAAATTGTTTCCAATTTTCATCTTTTATATAAAAGTATGATAAACTTTTTTCAATTTTGATGAATTCTTATCAAAATAGATGAACTTTTTTTCCAGTTTGTTAACTTTTTTTCCAAAATTGATGAGATTTTTCTAGTTCGGTGAATATTTTTTAGATTGATGATAATTTTCAAATTTACGAACTTTTTTCAAGATTAGTAAACTTATTTTTTAAAATTGATGAAGTTTTTTTCAAAGTTGATGGTTTTCTTAATTTTATGATTTTTTAAAATCGGTGAACTTTTTGTATTTATGAACTTTTTATAATTTGATGAAGTTTTTTAACAAAATTGATGATTTTCCAAATTTGCAGCTTTTTCCCAAAATCTATGAACTTTTCTCAAATTGCATGAACTTTTTGAATCCATGAACTTTTTCAAACTCTTAATGTTTTCTCAAAATCATTAACATTTTTGGAATTTATGAACTTTTTTACCTAGATCCATGATTTTTAAAAGCCAATGGTTGATGGGTCGGCAGTTTACCGGTGTGAACAAAGCTCGTGTATGACCTAGTGAACTACTGCATATCCGAGCGAGCGACCAGCAGCGCTTGTTGGCCCGGCCCACGGCTGGGGCTGCATGAGCGCCAGGTTCCATAACAGCTGTACTCCTCGTAAAGATCACTCCCGCCTTCTCATGTTGTCACAAGTGGCGCGCTGCATGCACACCGCTTGTCGCAACCTGGGAGTTTTTCTTTTTTTATAGATCCGTTTATTTAAAATATTTTATCTCTTAAACCATGCATTCAAATCTCGAACCGTTTTCACCGTTGGATTTATCGCGTCAAGATTTCAAAACTAGGTACCATGTTGATAGGTTTTAGTGAACTTATTTTTTTACGAAAAAAATCAAACAAAAAACCCAAACCAGCAGCATGGTTTTTTTCTTTTTCCGAAAGAGGCACGACCGTGCCTCTTGCGAATCACAACCATGCCTCTCGGGGAAGCAAACCCGTGTCTCTTGTGGAAGGAAAAAAACAAAAAAAATATTTTTCCCTTTATGAAAGAGGGACAGCCGTGCCTCTCGCAGAAGCAAAATCATGCCTTTCGGGAAAGGAAAAAAACTTTTTTTCATTTCCGAGAGGCACGGTAGTGCCTTCCCGAAAGCACAATCGTGTTTCCCGCGGAAGAAAAATCGTGCATCCCGCGGAAGGAAATAAAAGTCAGAAAACGTGTTTTTTCCCGTTTCCGAGAGGCACGGTCGTCCCTCTCGCGAAAGCAAAACCGTGCATTTCGCGAAAGCAAAACCGTACCTCTCACGAAAAAAGAAAAAACAGAAAACACGATTTTTTTCATTTCCGAGCGGCACGGTCGTGTCTCTCGCGAAATCAAGACTGAGCCTCTCGTGAAAGCAAAACAGTGCCTCAGGTGGAAGAAAATAAACAGAAAATGTGTTTTTCCCTTTTCGAAAGAGGCACGGTCATGCCTCTCGCGAAATCACAATTTTGCCTCGCACAGAAGCAAAAATACACGTTTTTTCATTTCCGAGAGGCACGACCGGACCTCTCGCGGAAGCACAACCGTACCTCTCGCGAAAGCACAACCGTGCTTCTCGCAGAAGCAAAACCATGCCTCTCACGAAAAAAAATAGAAAATGTGTTTTTTGTTTGTTTCCTAGAGGCACTGTCGTGCCTCTCGCGAAGGCAAAACCGTGCATCTCACGGAAGAAAAAATAATAGAAAACATATTTTTTTTCGCTTCCGAGATGCATGGTTGTGCCTCTCTCAAAAGCAAAATTGTGCCTCCCGCGGAAGCAAAAGGAAAAAGAAAACGTGTTTATTCCCGCAAAAAATATTTTTGGCCTAAAAGCTAAGGAAGACCGGTGGAAAACCAAAACGGCGCAAAAAATCAGAAAAAAAAATTTAAAAAGCTAAAATCACGTGCGAAAAAAATCGAAGGGAGCGTCCAGAGCGCGACAAGTGACGGGCGGCTAAGAACGCGCCAAGTGACGCTGATCGTTGTGAGGCTTCCGAAGGAGCGTTCGTCAACTAGTAGCTCCAACATAATTGGTGCCTGAAGCGCCGTTTAGGAGCTCCCGTCGAGAGGCCCTTTTTTTTGCGGGGGGAAAGGGTTCTGTATTAATTAACTCGGATCAGTATGATCCAGTGCACACAGTTTTACAACCCTCTTAAGACCCGACCATAACCAGACGGCCGTCTTAACCTCAACCCTCCCAATCTTAGCTAGTTCATGGCTAAGAAGATTACACTCCCTCTTTATCGCCTTAACCTTAATCTATCTGTCCCCTCTCATCATAGCAGATATCTCCTGGACAAGGGCAGTGTACTGTGATCTATCAACCAAGAGGATGAAAATCATCGTAGCAGCTTCAACACTATCCGTTTCGACGGTGAATGGGAGTGAGCTCCATTCTAGCGCCAATGCAATTCCTTCTTTGCAAGCCTCAAGTTCTGCAGCTAGTGCATTATCACATGTGAAAAGATGTCGACACGAGGTAAAGATAATACCACCGAAGCTGTCACGGAGCACCATGCCGATGCCCCCAATTCCAGTATGCGCCATATAGGATCCATCGACATTTAAAGTAAGCCACCCAGGCTCAGGTGTCCGCCAGCCCACACACGAATGCTTGTGCACAGAAGCTACTTTGCCCCTGTTCATGCATGTGTATAGCTCGTCATGGTTCATGCTTATGCACAGTGTGCCGTTGCTGCTGCTATTTCCCAGCGCGCCGCTGTGCGTACTCGTGCACAGCGCTCCGATGTTTCTTTCGTTTCCGAGTGCGTCGTTGTTGCTGCTACAAGGCGCCGTCCTTAGCGCCGGGTCCATCAGAACCATTTTCCCCTTCCTCTGATCATCCTTAGGGAATTGTTGAATGCAAAGTAGCGACATCAAGTAGCTATGCAGGAACCGTCGAGAGGCTTCAGTCGGTGGAGGAATTTTATCATGGGTGATCTCGTTGCGGACGTGCCACGTGCGCCACATGGTCATCAAGAGCACCATGCGGGACGTGTCCGAGAGGGGCTCAAGCACATCAAAAAGCCACTCCGGGCCTGTGTGCCGAACTGACTTTATATCCGGGAGCTTTCAATCCTTAGCCATCGCCCTCCAAAGCTCCACTGCACGGGGGCACCTACACATCGCGTGGAACCCATCCTCGCGTTCCAAACCACACAAGGGGCATATGTCGGTGGTCTCCAAATGATGGGAAAACTTATTCACCCATGTTGCAAGAGAATTTGTCACAAGCTGCCATGCAAACACACGTACCTTTGGGGGGGCAGGGCACCCCCATATGGTCTTCTAGATGGCGCGCCGACCATCCGGTGCCCAGCTAGATGCGCTCGCGGAAGGACGCTCGCGCTCGTCCATCGCGAAGCTGTACGCGGACCGAACAATGAATATACCGTTCTTCTCAGGAGCCCATGCAAGGATATCATCGGTGAGGCGTGGAGACGTCCGTATATTCCTGATAACATTGACATCAGCCGGATGAAAGTGCCGGTGGAGTAGGTCCATACGCCATGCGCCGCGCTCGTCGAGTAGCTCGGCCACTCGGCGAAGCCGGCAGGTACCTTGGGCGGAAATTAGATCGCCCGACGGAGCTCGAGGTAGCCATCGATCACGCCAGATACGGATGCTCTGGCCATTTCCCACGCGCCACACCAGCCCCTTCTTGAGGAGCTTGAGCCCATACTGGATAGCCTGCCAAGTTGACGAGGCATTCCCAGAGAATACTGTATCCTCGAGGCGTCCCTCTGGATAGTAGCGAGCTTTGAGGACCTGCGCACAAAGACTATTAGGATTAGTAAGAAGACGCCACGCTTGCCGAGCAAGCAACGCCTGGTTGAAGACTCTGAAATCTTTGAATCCCAATCCTCCTCTCATTTTATGTGCCAAGATACGTGGCCAAGATATCCAATGAGTTTTCCTCTTTCCATCTGAAGCGCCCCACCAAAAATTGCGAACCATGCTGCTTCCCCAACCTGGCCGGCCCATTGCAAAGTACTCTAGTGTCCAACTTACTGAAGCTAGCACGCTACTATTCTTAATAATTTTTAGTTACTAGCCGGCTTGTGTTGTGACCCAGTTTTTTTTTCTTAAAGCAGGATTTTTTTTATATTCGGCTTTTTTTTCAAAAATCAAGAAAATAAACTGAATATTAGTATAAAATTTGGCAACATTTTTGAAACCCTTGATTTTAAAAACATTTTTTGAACATTTTTAAAATTTGAGATAATTTGAAAAGTTGCAAGTATTTTTTAAATATAAATGTTTTAAAAATATCACAATTTTTTGAAATTGTGAATATTATTTCAATTCTTGGAATATATTGGGAATAGAATATGTGAATAGCTTTTGAACATTTTGGAAATAAGAGGGGAAAATAGAAAATAATGAAATGACCGGGTTCCTGAAAAATAAATTGTTCGCAGAGCATGTCAAATAGGATTCAACCTTAGTATGGACTATGTGGGTCACTTCACTCGACTGAACCAATCTAGAAAAGACAAAGGTGTGACAGCTCTCGGGTGCCGAGGCACCCTCTATGAACAGTAACATCAAAAAATAGAAAACAAAATCAAAAAAATCTGAAACTTTACAACGTCAAAGATGATGAAACTTTGTAGGTTGTTGCAAGTTTTCATGCCAAAATATCATGTAGAGTAAGGCGTATGAATGAGTTTTAGATTTCTGTTCTAAAAATGCTCAAAACTTCAAGCAATGAAATCTTTTTCATGTGTAGAGCTCCTCAAATATTACGCGCCCCGCCCTGCCCCGGCCCGGCCCGACGCGCGTAGTTGGTCGAATCATATACTCTAGAGACCACCGTATGGTCGGGGCAGGGTAGAACTTCACCAGCAAGTTTGTCAGTGAGACCTACTTCAACTGCAAAAAATTTCAGGTATTTTACTATAATTGCTAGATGAGTGGTCGAATCATATACTCTAGAGACCACCGTATGGTCGGGGCGGGGTAGAACTTCACCAGCAAGTTTGTCAGTGAGACCTACTTCAACTGCAAAATGCGCCCAACGGTGAGTTCCCTTTTGTGCCACTTGCCGTTCTTGGCTGTATGTGTTTGCACTCTATGATGGGATGAAAAAAATGCATTTCAGGGGATACTAGAACTGCGTTG
Organism: Triticum dicoccoides; assembly: GCF_002162155.2. Classification (NCBI taxonomy): domain Eukaryota; kingdom Viridiplantae; phylum Streptophyta; class Magnoliopsida; order Poales; family Poaceae; genus Triticum; species Triticum dicoccoides. The sequence goes on from NC_041387.1 coordinate 28,808,984, forward strand.
TTTGTTTTAGTTTGTGAGATTCATGTGCTAGTATGTTAAGAAAACCTCGGACTGAATTTGTTTAAATTCAATCTGCTATGAGCGGAAGCTATTCCGTGTTAATTGTATCCACCGGAGATCTGTTTTTACCAACCCTAGCTGAGCAAAGAAAATCTATTAGGTTGGTGAGAACACAAATTTTGGGGGAATGAGAAATTATTAGTTCAGACTTCTTTTCCTTGTAATGAATAGTGGGCTTCTTTTCTGCTGGTTTTGTGCAGGATTTGGCGCTGGGGTTCAATTAAACACAGAGGAGAGCTGATGCCATGGTGGGTCAACGATTTGATGGGTCTGCGGTTGATCGGTCTTAACAAATCAGGTAGATGACCTGGGCACACCTATATCTCGCCTTCAGCGAGAGGGAAGAAGGGGCGAGTGAGCTGAGCCGGCCCACGAGTGCGGGAGGCCATAGCACCTTTTCCCTATTTCTTTTTACGTTTTATGTTTTCTTTTATCCTTTTTTTTTCTACTTTTGTTTATAATTTAAAATATTTTAAATATATATATATATTACAAAAAAATGTTCAAAAAACATTCAAAAAATGTTGATCGGGTATTTGAAAAATGTTGACAAGGTATTTAATAAAATTGAACAAGTATTTGAAACAATGTTGATCATCTAGTTAAAAATATTGAAAAAGTATTTGAAAAAATGTTGATCATGTATAAAAAAATGTTGATCATGTATAAAATAATGTTGAACAAGTGCTTTAAAAAAAGTTGAACAATTATCTGAAAAATGTTGAACAAGTATTCTGATCCTATATATAAGAATGTAGAATAAAAGAAAAAAGAAATAAAGTATGAAAAACAAAAATAAACCCAAAAAGAAGAAAAATAAAAGAACGAACAAAACAAATAATGTAGAATGAAAAAAACATGACGAAAAAAAGAGAACCCTAAAGAAAAACGAATTAAAATAACGAAAAAAGAAAGCTGGAGAAAAATACGAAAACTAAACAAAAACGATAGAAACGAAAAATAGGAAATGTGCCTCTGCGCTTCCTATTTCTCGCTCTTTGTGTCAAACCAGAGGTGGTTACCCTACAGATAAGGCCTTTGTGTGGGCTGACCCATTGCGCACGTATCGTAGCGAGCTGGTGTACTGTACTGAACAAGTCTGATGTAGTGAGCCTACCACTACAGTGAACCGGGGCTATTGCAGTGCAGTTAGGCAACCCGAGATAATGTAGCAAGCACACCTGTAGTAATTTGTGTTGTTTTCGCCAGTTGGCAGTTCGGGCGCCCACACGGCTGTGAACTGGGTCGGCCCAGGATCGCCTGCTTCGCTCCCTCCTTGATCGCCTCCTTCGCTCCCTTAGATCACAGTTCACCGGTCCACAGCTGGCCAGTTGACTAGTCAACTATTGACTTTTGACAAAAAAAAATTAAAATAAAATCTTGAATTCAAATTTTTATTTTTTTAAAGAAAGTCCAGAAACATGAAAAGTTCATGAATTTGAAAAATAATCATCAAATATGAAAAAGAATTCATTGATTTTGGAAAAAAGTTCATCAAAAATGATTAAAAGTTCATCGATTTTGAAAAAGAGTTTGTCGATTTTGAAAAAAGGTTCATCAAATTTGAAAAAAGTTCATGGAATTTGTAAAAAATGTATTTTCGTTTTTTGTTCGTGATTTCAAAATGTGTTCATAGTTTTAAATTTATTCACCTTTTCAAATTTTGTTCACAACTTAAAATTGTTCAGTGTACATCAAAAAATGTTCAATGGGTATTTAAATGCTTTTTCAGCGCATATCACAAAATTGTTCAATGTGTAGTTAAAAATTGTTCAGATTATATTACAAAAATGTTCAACGTATAAAATTTGTTCATCTTATATCAAAAAAATGTATAAATATGTTTTAAATTATTTCAATGCATACCACAAAAATGTTCGTTGTGTAGTTAAAAATTGTTCATCGTACACCAAAAAAATGTTCAGTGTACATTTGAAAATGGCTCATCGTATATAAATTTTTGTTCATGTTCTCAATAATTTTTCACGTTTTAAAAAATTATGGAATTTGAAAATTTTAAAAATTTCACCAATCATGAAAAAAGTTCATCGATTTTTGAAAAAAATTCATCGATTTGAAAAAGAGTTCACGGGTTTTTAAAAAAGGGTTCACGAATTCGAGAAAAGTTTAATTTTTTTGAAAAAAAAGTTCATAAAGTTGCAAAAGGTTCATCGATTTTGAAAAAAAATTCATCGATTTGAAAAAGATTTCACGGATTTTCAAAAAGGGTTCACGAATTCGAAAAAAGTTCACCAATCATGAAAAAAGTTCATCAAAAAATGGAAAAAGGTTCATCGATTTTGGAAAAAGTTTATCAATTTGAAAAAAGTTCATTCATTTTTGAAAAATTCACATAAAATCAGAAAGTTCTTCATATTTGACAAAAAAACCTCACAAAACTGTGTTCAGAATATTGTCTTTATGCAATATTTAACCTGTGCAAACTCATGGCGAGTGTGGAAAGTCACATGATCATATTTCTCTTGTTCGTTGTTAGATATTCTGTTGTGGCATAACAAAACATCGCGATACTTTACTTAAATTGAGATATGATGTATTATATCTTACTTTCATTTCTCACTTGCCTTGGCTCTCCTACCTGTATTCTGCACATTTCATCATTTGTATACGGGATGCAGGTGGCAGTGGGTGATGTTGCTAGAGTGGTTGAATTTTATTTCATCTACTTAACTAAATTGGTGTTCTCTGGTACTATCGTTTTAGCCGGTAATGTGTTACCATTTGTCTTGGTCATTAAGAATTTGTTTTGAGTTCTACTCCCTCCGTCCCATAATATAAGAGCGTTTCTTACACTACATTAGTGTCAAAAACGTTCTTATATTATGGGACGGAGGGAGTATATTCTGCTTCTTGCTGGTCCAGAATATTTCAGTATGCTGCTCTACCGATGAGAAGTGTGCTGTTCTTTAGAACATACTTACACAAAGACTCTGGAGTAAATTTGGTGAATTACTAGATTTGCTAGCAATTTATCAGGCTGTCTTGTTCATTGCATTCAGTGTACATGAAATTCTGTTTGCAGTGAACTATATTTTGTTTTACATTTGATGCCCTACGTCTACTTCTATTTTGGAAGAAGCTTCAATCTTCTCTTCCTATTCTGCAATGCAGGTCCCTTTCTGTCCTATGGTAGGATCAGAAGTGTACTCTTCTGAGGTCAAGAAAACTGAGGTGCTGATGGAAAATTTCCGTAGAGCTATAGGCTTGCGTATAAAGGAAAACAAAGAAGTCTATGAAGGAGAGGTAGGAGTGACCTATATGATCCTTTTGAAATTTGAAAAAAGATATTGTTCTTGAATTAGTGTTTTACTTGATACCAACACTTTCTTTGTCACCATTTTCTAATAGAACTAATATTCTAGTGTTTGTGGCTATATGATTTTGCTTGCCTTTTAGGTTACGGAGCTTTCCCCAGAAGAATCTGAGAGTTCAAATGGTGGATATGGGAAAAGCATTAGCCATGTAGTAATTGGCCTGAAGACTGTAAAAGGGACTAAACAACTAAAGTTAGATCCTACAATTTATGATGCTTTAATCAAGGAAAAGGTTACTGTCTGCTCCCAACCCTCCCTTGCTCTCTGCCTCTGTTGCTAGACTGTTAGGTTGCATTTGTATTCTCACTTTGAATAACAGTGGGTGGATGGTGTATCTTATGTGTTCAGAATATTGTCTTTATGCAATATTTAGCCTGTGCTAACTCATGGCAAGTGTGGAAAGTCACATGATCATATTTCTCTTGTTCCTTGTTATTTCGTTAGATATTCTGTTGTGGCATAACAAAACATCGCGATACTTTACTTAAATTGAGATGTGATGCATTATATCTTACTTTCATTGCTCACTTGCCTTGGCTCTCCTACTTGTATTCTGCACATTTCATGATTTGTATACGGGATGCAGGTGGCAGTGGGTGATGTTATATACATCGAAGCTAACAGCGGTGCAGTGAAAAGAGTTGGCAGATGTGATGCTTTTGCTACAGAATACGATCTTGAAGCAGAGGAGTATGTGCCAATTCCCAAAGGGGAAGTCCACAAGAAAAAAGAAATAGTGCAGGTACAAATTTGACGATAGTTCAGCCTTATAATTTTTTGCATGTACACTTGTTCAGCCAATTCTGCATTGTACCGTCCATAAAACAACTTTTTGGTAATTGAACCTGAGATAATATAGTATGCAATTGCAGCATATTTATATCTAATCTAAAGGATCAAAGGTGGACGCATGATGCATTTGTTAAGATGAAGCTTATTATTATACTTTCGTGTTGCTCAAGCATGCTTAAATATGTGGTTTCCCTGCCAGGTGGTTGTAAGTTGCTTGCTCCTGCTAAATTCCAGAAGATAGAAACGGAAAATCCATAGCCTAATGATTAAGATTGCATCAAATACTCAGTCCACATTATCAATTGTGCCTTCCTGGATAAGATACATAAAGTTCACAAGCTAATAAGATTGCGCCAAATTTTTGATCATCTGCTCAAACCCAGTTAAATATTATCTTATTCAATTGACTAATTAAGTAGGAATCGTTGTTCTTGTTCCTGTCTAAAGAAAGTTAGAATCATTCTTACATACCTACATCCGACGAAGGATAATTAAGTTGAGTGTGGTTTGTTCTCTATTCTCTCGGTGGGTGATAATCTTTTCCAATAGCATAGAGTGAAAATTCCTATTTTTGTTGTAACATAGAAGCATATTCTTCGTATTTTCAAGTTCAATGTAAATCAACTGAAAGAAGTAAATTATATTCTTTCATCTGCATAGGACGTTACACTGCATGACCTTGACGCCGCAAATGCCCAGCCTTAAGGAGGCCAAGATATTTTGTCCCTTATGGGCCAGATGATGAAGCCACGGAAGACTGAAATCACTGAGAAGCTGCGCCAAGAGATCAATAAGGTTTCAAAATTCTGATTATGTAACATTTTATTTTTAAAATTTGGATCAAATTTTGATAGACCTATTGGAATGTGTGCCTTTTCTTTTGTATGGTCGTAGGTGGTTAATAGATATATTGACGAAGGTATTGCAGAGCTTGTACCTGGTGTGCTGTTCATTGATGAGGTACTATATTATTGTCTCATGATTGAAAATTTATTTATCTTCATAGGAAAATCTACTTATCTTCATAGGCTTGTTTTGGATTTCCTAAAATATTAATGAGCTTGGACTTGTTTATTTCCAACTTCTCCTATTTCCAAATAAATAAGTGTCCATCCTGTGGACAGCATTGTTCTCGTAAACTAAGTGGCTTTATGCTACTAAATGATAGTCCCTCCGTCCCAAAATAAGTGTCGCTGATTTAGTTCAAAGTTGACAGACGGAGTTAGAATTATGCCTTACAGTGGTCTGATTTCATTAATGACTAACTTTATCTGTAGGTTCACATGCTGGACATTGAGTGCTTCTCTTATCTTAATCGTGCTCTCGAGAGCTCATTATCGCCAATTGTAATACTTGCTACAAACAGAGGAATATGTACTGTGAGGTAAGAAATTTGAAATTCGATTGACGTGTTGTGAACTGCTCGATGCTGAACTGCAATACTGGATTCCCTGGCAGCGCCTTGCAATTATGCTCACTTTAGGCGCTTAGGTGTCAGGGCAGTGGGTGCTTGCCTTACCGCCTTAAAAACATTGCTTTTATGTACTATTTTGCGCCCTTATACATCTTATTATTTTACTCTCATTTATTCAGGGGAACTGACATGACAAGTCCACATGGTATCCCAGTCGACCTTCTAGATAGGTTGGTTATCGTACGGACACAGATATATGGCCCTATCGAGATGATCCAGGTTCCCATTTCATGTCTTATTATGTGCTTTAACTTTCCTATGTAGAAATGCATTTGATGTTTGTTTATTGTGCGTTGCAGATATTAGCTATTAGAGCACAAGTGGAGGAGATTGAAATTGATGAGGACAGTCTTGCATTTCTAGGAGAGGTTGGGCAGCAGACAACTTTGAGGTATGGTTCTTGTTGTTTCAGGTTATGTCCACACATTTGCGTCCCATGCCAAGATTAGAAATGTGAAATTAAATAAAATTTAGCTGGAATGTGTGTTGATAGGATTTTCTTGAGCCTTTAGAGTTAGGACAGTTTCCACCCTGTCTTTTGGCTGCCATCCCACTTTTAGTGTTCTGCTATGTGAATTTTAACATGCCTATATGTCTAGTGTACGCATTACTATCACAGGGTTTGTCATCACTAGGCCAGTTTATTGTTGGTACTAATGGTTGTAATAGATCTTGAATCTCTTTGCAGACATGCTATTCAGCTGCTGTCACCTGCTAGCGTAGTTGCCAAGGCTAATGGGAGAGAGAAGATCTGCAAGGTATGTGTTGAATTTCAGTAACACGTCATCTTCCTAGCCGGGTCTCAATCGCTTGTATCCTGAACTCATGATCCTCTATCAGGCTGATCTCGAAGAAGTCCGTGGTCTGTATTTGGACGCAAAGTCCTCTGCTCGTTTGCTTCAGGACCAGCAAGGAAGCTACATCACCTAAACTACTCCTGCACAAGAAGAATTCCCAGCTGTCGGCTCAGTCGATCGGACTGTCTTCCCCTAGCAGACTTGGTAAGCAGACGCACAGACTTCATCAAGTGTACAATTGGGGCGTTGTTTCATAGCAGCTGCACTCTGGACTGCACTCCCATTCAGTGGCGGAGCTACTTGGGGGCCAACCTG
>NC_041387.1:28815950-28853151 GCF_002162155.2 Triticum dicoccoides
GCCACTACTTCCATTGGTTCCAGAGGAGAGGACAATTCGATTCTGGTCTATGGCTTCTCGTATTTCTGTTTGCTGATTAGATCATGTAGGAATTATCCTGTATCGTCGTTGCCCTTGCTAATTGATAGCTAGATCCCATTTTCCCCCCCTTTGACTATCAGTCACCTCAGATGTATCAGGTCGTGGTTCCTTTGTGGAGAAGTGGAATTTCTTGGATTATGTTTCGTGTTAAGACCGACTCAACTTGTCGAAATGCACGCTGCCTTGCTCACTTGAGCTCGACAACTTATTGGGGTTATGCTGTAAGTTTGTCGTGTGTAACTTAGAACTTGTCGCTCACTCGCCTCGCGCAACTGCGGCGTTGGACCGGGGTTCAGGTAACACGGCCCAATCCGCATCATCACCAAGAAAAAGGAGGCTTCATTCATCGTTTGGCAATTAGAGAGCGAGCATCAGTCTATACAAAAGTGGGCCGTGTGGAACGCGTGCAAAGTTAACAAACGTGGGTGCTGGGTGGATTCGCTCCCTGTTATAGCACAAAGTTTTTTTTTTCTTTTTTTTTTGTGGGTAGCACAAAGGCTTCTTGTCCCTGGTGGTCCTGTGATAAGCATTTCAGTGAACTTCTCCATCACTAGGGAGTGAAGCTTATCCCTGTCACTCACAGTTTTGCTGCTCGCCCCCGGTGCCGGACCCGGAATATGCCCGTTCCGTTCGTAAAGGAAATTCCAATGTGCGCTACCAGGTTCCTACATGGAGACCACTGCCCACTGGGTTAAAGCTCCAACATGGAGCTAAATATGTTTCCTAGTAGACGAGAATTAACCCCTTCTCTGTGCCGAGTGCCGACCACATTCTGTGCTGTTGTTATTCCACGCTGATCCATGTAAGGTGCTGCCTTACATGGAGCCATACAAACGACACAACCGCTCTCCAACAGTCCAACTTGGCATCCATTTCGCTTTCTTGCTCCCTCCCGCTCCTTAACCACAGAGCCGGACGATCCTATTTCATGACAGCCAAAACAACAAGTCGAAACCATCACCAATCCGCACGAACGATTTCAGGGAGTGCGATGCATGGCGGGCAGCAAAAGTGCGCGGGTAGAAGAATCGGCCATGTAGGAGCGCGCCTTTCCCCTTCACTAGAGCGCCTTTGGCCGAGGGCGATGCGGAGAATCCTTCGTGCTGTCCATTTCACATGCTGGCTAGTGGAGGGAGGAATAACCGTTTGCTTTTCTCGTTCTAGACTACTAATAGTAGCCAGCAAAGAAACTGGATGATGCGGGGTGTTTTTTCCGGTGCCTAATGTGAGCCGTGCAAGTGCAACGACGTGAGCCTCCATAATTTTATTTATGTCGCGGACAAAAGACCAAAGTGAAATACAAAAGATGAAGGGGGAGAATGTTTTCTTCGTCAGGTCTGAGATAAGACCGCATCTCCGTCGGGGGAATCGGCTGTAGGAGCCGACGGGAGTGCCGAACATCGCCATGGAAAGGCATTGACGACATCAGTAGAATTTGCTGCTGATTCTTCTTTTGGTAAAGAAAACATAACCGCAAAGCAGACGACCGCGTCGCGTACGTACATACTTCATTTTTTCTCAACATTTTGACAAGTCTATTTCCTTTTCTACTTATATTGTTATATATAATCAGCTGGCAAAGCAAAGGTGACTCCATGCAACTTCCAAACGGAGCACTATATTGTAGTATTCGTATAAGCAGGCACATACCTGAAATGCATAAATAAAACATTGTGAAAACACTCATATTAACTTCCGGAATATTTTTTTTTCTTGGAATAAATAGTAAGGTGCAGGCAGCATACTAATGGCAAAGCTAAAGCGAACTTTGGCAAGGTGAGAGAAAAGTATTGGGTTCTTCTTTTCCACGTCGTGATGCACCACGATTATTGCGTTAATTTTTCCGTGTAAACAATCTCGAGCTCTTGTCGCTGCTAGGCTACATAGTGCCCTTGCCTTTCCCCTCGCTACATTATTTCATATCATATGTTGCCGCATAACCAATGGGAGTGAGGCCTTTGAAATTCTCTACGACGTCATTAGCTAGTCTAACACTACTTTACAATCACGAGTAGGTCAACATCATCACTCTAATCAAGCCGGGCAAGTTCGTTGCTTGTTTTCTTTCCTTTAGGATAATCGTCTCCCTAAGCGAGCAGATAAGAGCAAGCTAGGGAGTACGTACCTTAATTCTTACGCAATTGCGTCCATTAGCCACGCGTCTCTTTCACACTCACTTTGTTTATGCAGTTGACTTCCACAAGAGCTTTTTGAATGCATGGCATAGATATCTGTCTCATTGTCTCATAGAGCCATAGTGTACACTTTTTTATCACACATTGTAGTAGAGTAGTGTATATATGATGTAGGCCGTCCATAGAGGCATAGAGTATTAGTACTAGTAGACAAACTAATATGCAATGCATCTGCCTATCTGAGACCACAGGTGAAGAACACTCTCCACTCAACTCCTCATACTGCTATACAGTACGTGTGGAGAATAAACTTTGACCTCGTGATCATGAGTGGCGTGCACTTTCGTGCAAAAACATATTTAAGCACTAATTTAAGCTGACGAATATGGTCAGCCATGCATGCCTATGGACCATCGGCTAGCTTAGCTTAGGTTGGTGTGGGTCTGAGTGTGAGTAATCATACTGGGCGGCAATTAACTAGTCCCTAACGTACCTATGACATCAGATTACTTGATTCGATCGTCCGCAATGGATTCTGTCTCTGTGCATGCGTCGATCGATAACGTCCATACATTCATGGACTTCATTTCAGTTCCAACTCAACCGTCTTATATGGATAATATATTCGCCATGCAGTAGAACAGCACCCTATTCTGTAGCCTCGCGAGAAATTTCTTAATTATACTCATATAATAAATTAGAAAAAGGAACACCCTAGCTGCATGTCTTCATAGACCATCAGCCTATGCACATACAAATTCGTAGGGAAAGCCGGCCATGTCGAACCTAACTTAAGATGCCATGTAGAAGAGTCAGAGGAGCCGTTTCAGTTCGGCTCGTTTCACAGAAATGGAAAAGATATGTGGAGTGGGCGAAGGAGGACATAGAAAAGAAGACACCGTCCGTGCGTGCGTTCTTTTTAATCACCTGGAACACCAAAAGGCCCGCACCGCCCAATAGGAACTGCACACGTTGACATTGCCATGTTATTTTTTTCCGGAGCGAAAGAGGGGCCACCATTGACCTTGGCACATGCATAACCAGCCCACCACTTCCATTCCATGTGCTCCAGCAAAAGCTACTCCATTCACACATGCATTATTAACCGCTGCATGCATGCGGCACGAACCGGCCGGGCGGGCAAAGCTAGAAAAGCGCAGCCGAACATTGCAGCAACGGGAAAGTGGCAAGGGATCGCCGCCGGCGTGGAGCAGCGGCATTGCGACAACTCACGCCCGTGGTGGTACAAGGCGGCGCCACCACTAGCTGTATTCGCATCGGTCGACGTCGTTTCGGCCGGATGCGCATCGGTTCTCGCTACGCCCCATGCAGATCTCCCGCGTACGACCTATGATCTGCCATGTACGACTGTACCGCTGTACGCGCTCCTCCGTCGATCTTTTCCGCCCATCTTTCCCTTTACATCTTTTGTTGGTGATCGCTCGGAATGATTTGGTTCGTGGGCGGTGCGCTGCGTTTTTCGCCTTTTGTCAGATCGAAAGCTTCTTGTAATCTTGTCCATGGAGACAGAGATGTGATGTGAAGGCAGAGGAGCATAGCCGTATACGTGCGTCCAGTACGAGCCGTCCGCTGGGTGTCGAAGGAACAACATTCCTAGACCGGTGAAGCGCACAGGTAGGTATCACGTCAAAAATGAAAGAAAGGTAAAGTTCACAGGTGGTGCACGGACCGATGACATCAGGTGGAACAACATTGGTACAATGAATATCTCTCAGAGGTCATTTCAAAATAATAAAAAACTCTCAGAGGAAAAAAGAAAGACATTACAGCGAATAAGGTGCGGGCATATTTTAGAATTTAACTTTGATCATCAATTTTAACCAACCAAATGTGAGTTATGCACGTGCGACCAAAGTTATTACCACTGAATTCATATTCGGAAAAAGTTTCCGGTGATATAATTTTGAAGCCACATAACTTGTGGTCTGTTGGTTAATAAAGTGATTGTCAAAGTTATACCTCCAAATGCGTTCATGTCTTGTTCACTGGAATGATGAGAGTAGTAAGCAAAATCCATTGGGGCGTTCATATTTTATTAACTGTCGTTTTTATAGTTCATTTCTGTTTGGGATCTTGTCTCATTAGTAGACACGGATCAGCATATTTAAGAGTTTTGACCATTTGCACCACTTTTTTACATCCAAATTCTGATACGTTCCATATTTAACCTTTTTAGTGGATCTTAGGCATACTTGGTCAAACGTGTAAGGTACATGCATGATTCAGTCGGTCGAGGGCGCTGACCAAATGGTTGTATCTCTGTATGTTCAATGAACATACACTACTAGTACAGTACCTCCTTAAAGACAAGCGTGTATGTTCCCTGCAATTTGTTCAACGGATATGGTGCTTCGGTGCAGGGCTACCGGCCTCCATGCTCCGCCTGGTTGGCCCTTTGATTGGTTCAGCCTCATATCCTCTAAAACGGCCGGCGGCCGTCACGGCCTGAGCCTGGTTGCAGTTTGCAGAGCTGGCGCCGCAAGTTGCCAATGAAACAGCTGACGGAAATTCACTAACATATCACGTGAAGACGACGTCTTCAGTCATCTAATTTGTACAAGTTGGACATTGGGTAATTGGCACCTTGTCCACTCGAATAATTCAGTACGTATATGAGGTCCATTCCATGTCTTTTCGTTGAGCAAGATGCGTATTTCTCCATCATTGCATTCTCTCGTCTGTGGCGGCCAAATTAGTGTTTTGACCTTTTTGTGAAAGTTGGGCTAGATCTGACCCTTTTTCTATCGCCGGGTCGATGGCGGTAGGATATAACTGCCTACCGCCGAGGCCCATGACGCTAGGGGTGACGACGGAGATAGACGGTTGTAGGTCGTTGCTAACGTGGATGAAGAGCCTACCGCCAGACACGATGGCGGAAGGTTGTTATACCCTACCGCCCCACGTGGCTTATAACTGTTTGAACCCTATCGCCGAGGTCGATGGCGGTAGGGTATAACAACCTACCGTCGGGAGCCTCGGTGGTAGGGTTGACGGCAGAGGCGACAAGCGTTTAGCTGCGCTGACGTGGATAAATTTCCTACCGCCATCAACCTCGGCGGTAGGAAAAAGGGCCAGATCCTAAAATTAATCAAACTAGGGCGCAGAAGGGTCAAACAAATATATCTGCTATGTGCTCTCGTCATGAAAATTCATCATCGAACAAACAAATATATAATGAATTTTCACTACTTTTGTTATTTAGTACTATATAGTGATTTAAACGCTTTTATATTTTTTACGGTGGGAATAATAGATTTAATTTCCAAGGGTAAATTAGACTTGCATTCTTGTTGGCATGAACGTCGGCAGTCGGCAGCAACTAGACACTCGATTGGTGTAGCGACTTGCCGACCTGTGCGCAAGCTCGTTCTGACGGCGGTACTAGTCGATCGGCGGTCTAGAGACGAGACATCGATGTAATTTTTATTATTCCAGCTTACGATGTTTCGTATTATTGGTGAACTTTTACAATAATAGGTCTGCATTTTGGGGGGAAATGTGCACGCATCGAGTAATGCATGAGGTAGGCGGCAAAATCAACGTCATGTGCATCTATCCGTGCCGCACGATCGATCGCTGTAGGGCTGCCCGAAGTGGCAGGCCGAACTATACTAGTTCGCGCATCCCCTATGTCTCGCTCTGCCTGAAAGCACGTCGATTATTCGGCACGCACGCACGCCGTCACGATCTTCTCACGGATAAAACGGAAACGGAAGCCGGCGGCACGACCCCATCATTGCACATGATGCGCAGCGTATGTATGAAAATGGCAAGCCGATGGTAGAATCCGTTATACAGCCAACAATCTGTTAATTCATTGAATAATTACTCAAATCACACTGGAAATACATCACGAGTGCAGTGAAGTAGTACGGTCACGCCGGCCGGAGGCACTGCATGCACCGGGACCAAACGGCGACCCGACCGATCGATCGATCGATCGGGGGAAAATGAGCGACACATGGGCGGCATGTGTCACAAAAAGCCCGGCATGCATGCAGCCAGCAGCCACTGTGGCCACGGATTAAGGTTGTTATTATCCATCCCATTGGCTAGGCTAACTATCTGGGATTAGTTTAAGCCCAGCAACCCAACTATCGCATTAGCAGCAGTGCAAGTGCAAATGCAAATGCTGGACATGTTTCGTCGGGCGAGCGCACGTGCGATTGATTAGGAGGTGGCAATGCAGTACTGCTCCAGGATGAAGAGCGGCTTCTGCCGCAGCTGCCGGCACCGGCGCACGCTCTGCAGCAGGTCGTGCTTGTCGCCCCTCCGCGACGTGAACAGGAGGAGCTGCTGCGGCTTCCTGTCGGCGGCGGCCAGGGCCGAGGCCGACGACGGGTGGTGCTGTCCGCCGCACTCGTCGTCCTCCTCCTCGTCGTCGCTGTCGTCGCCGTCGACGGGGGTGCGCGGCGCGCCGGTCTCGGTCGACGCCACCGCGACCGCGGCCGCGAGCGTCGTCGTGGAGGAGGGCACCCGGCGCAGCGCTGGGGTTTCGTCGCGCGCGGACGGCTCGGGGTGCGGCGCGTCGGCGTGGCACCGCGCTTCCTCGGAGGTGAAGGTGAAGGGCGTGCTGCCGACGAACTTGTTGATCACGAGCGTCGACCGGTGCACCTTGGCGGCGGCGGGCGCCTGCGGCTGCGAGCTGACCTTCACCTCCACCATGGTTCCTCTGTCCACCACCTCCACCTCCTCCTCGTCTTCCTCGGCCTCCTCCTCCACCTGCATGGCCACCTCTTGCTCTGGCTCGCACTTGTCCTCCACCACCGGGAAGAAGGACGCCTCGGCCGGCGCGGTGCTCTTGCCCGCCGCGCTCTGGCCACGAGCAGAGCACTCGATGAAGGAGAGGCGGAGGCGGCCGCCCTGGCGGTTCGCCTGGAGGTACCCGCGCGGCCTCACCACCACCGCCTCGACGACGAGGCGGCCGTCCTGGCGGCGCGAGCACATCTTCAAACACGGCCCGTCGCGGCTCGACATGGACGGCAGCGGCGGCGGGAACGAGCGGCGCGGCGACCGTCTCCCGCCCGAGGAGTGGTAGTTCACCGCCACGAGCCCGTCTCCCGGGTAGCAGCTTTCTCGCGCGGCACTGCTCTCCCAGAAGGACTCCTCTGCCTCGACGGGCGCCGTCGGCATCGGCGAGCCACCAAAGAAGCAGTCCATGTCGACGGCGTCGAGAGACGCGGTGAAGTCGCCGGAGCCGGTCTCGCAGCCGAGGCTCTCGGTGCAGATCTCGAGGCTCTTCTGGCTCATCGAGCGGCGCACGCGCGGGCTGACGTACGGCTTCTTGGCGGCGGCGGCCACCTTGCTCTCGACCACGTCGGCCTGGATGGCATTCCATATGTCGACCTGCGCAGGCCGGTCGTCGGCCACCGCCGCGGCCGGCTTGTACGGCTCAGCCGGGCGCAGCCAGGCGGGGGTCTCGAACGCCGGCACGGCCGGGCCACGGCACACGGCCACCGACATCTTGGCCTTGCGTGGGAAGACGTGAAGTGGCGGCGGTAGCGAAAGGCTGCTCCCTGTGGAGAAGCAAGATCAGAAAAGAGGTGAGCAAGAGATGAACGGCTTGCGGTGCATGCATTTCTCGACTTAAAAAAAACATGCAAGGGCCAGAAGAGCAGGCGCTGTGGCAGCTTTCTTACCTCAAGGAACGTCAATAGAGAAGGCGTAGAAAAAACTTGTTTTCTGAGAGTTGGGAGGTGTTGTTTCGGGAGGCGATCACTGGCTGGTCTTCTTGTTTTTGACACAAGACAGAAGCTGCTCTGTTGCTGGCATGTATGATTTGGTTTGCTGAGCTCCGAGGGCTATTTGTAGGCGGGGGAAAGGGGAGGAGAATGGGTGGCATTGGCCGTCCAAGGCCAAAGGAGAGGGGGGCCATGCTCCCGCACTACTTGCCTCCGCCACCATGCTTTGTTTTCCTTCACCTTTTTCGCAAGTTACACTTTGGCATTCTCTTTTGCTAAAATTCATTTTGTTATTTCTTATTGCAGTTTAGGTGCACGTCAGTCGCCTGAATTTGAAAGAGGATCCGTCGATTCTATGGGAAGGAAGCAACAGCCAAAATAAAAAGCACCACCACACCATGTTTTGTTTCAGTGTGCTCTCAAAATACGACAGAGCAATAGATGTTAGCTACTACCACCACACACTTTTCTATTTCATATTCCCCTTTTTGAATACTGATGTACTAGTCATCTCAAAGTAAAAATTACCAAGGTCTAGAAAAAAGACTACCTATCCATGATACACAAATTTTGGCTGTTGTTTTTCTACTGCATTTTAGTACAAGAATGATGCATTAATAATACAATGATTTTTATAATAAGAAGTCTAGGAATGATATTTTGAAAACGCCGCTAGAATTCTCTTGGTTTATAACATTTTTCTAAAAGAAGGATAAACCCCGGCATCTGCATCATTATGATGCACACAATGCATTTGCATACTAGAATTCCTTGTTGCTTTGCATGGTTTGAAACGGAAGATTTTTTTTCCATCAACTGCTTATTCGATCACCAGGCAGATGGTTAATTGGTTGGAAAGTAAAACATGTAGCCTATAGGGGTAGAATATAAACTTTTCCATGATGAGAAAATGAACTGTTTAATATGTGCTCCGTTGGAGTTGGAATATTCTCAATGCCCCAATTGTGTTTTCTTTATCATAAAACTTTCTCTTGTTCTTACATAGTGCTTTAGGTAAATATGACATGGCGAGATTCCAATTTGTTTGCATCTCCATACAAGAACAGAATTTTCTTTCGTCATTGTTGGGTTTGAAATGACAATCACCCACATTCACTACAAGTCCTTACTAGAGTGGAGAAAGAATGGATGAAATAAAATTATATCTCCTTTTGGTTCTTTTCATACGTGTCTTTCATCGGCATGAATGATATTTATATGTTTGTACACATCTTCTATTATGTCACCCTTCTTGCTCATTAAGTGGAATGGAGATGCCATTCCTAGGCTCATAGATTTGTCGGATGGTGCATGTGTCTTCTCAATGTTTTGTTACTCAATTTATTAATAATTCTTATTTGAAATGTACCAAAAACAAATTAGCGGAGAAACCCGTACAAAACTCAAAGTTGTGTGCATGTAATACTCTTGTTTTTTAGTACTCTCTGTACTACAAAGAAGTACAGGTCACCTTGAAACTTTATTGCTCACGTGCTAACTTTGAGGGTGTATAACTTAAGACAAAAATTAGACTCCCTCCATTACTTTATATAAAGTTTTTTTTATTAAAAATAACATTGACCTAATTTAAAGAAAAAAACTATCAAAAGCAACAATACTAATTAAAAATAAAAATAAATTTAATTATGGATCTAGTTATATTCAACTAGTATGATTTTTTTTCCATAAACTTGGTCAAAGATAGAAAAAATGACTTATAAAATAATACACCTTAGAAAAAGAATAGAGGGGGGGGTTAGAATTTTGCCCATATTACAAAAATTAGGCCATATTTACCTTGTAGCTATGAACTTGTGACTTTTTTAAAAAAAATTGATTTTTTTTTCTCGAACCAAAAAATGAATCCCACATGTTAAGATGACATGACAATCGACTTGAGATAATATGAAATGTATTCACTAGAGGCATCGGGCAATATCCTACATGGCATGGGAGCACTGTGTCATGGCAAACTACACCTATTTGCCATATATTTTCACATAATTCGGTGCAATTTGATGAATTGGGAGAGACCCGTGACAATTTTGCCCCCCCCCCAATGCACATACATGGTTGGGTTGCCCCGTTAGCTACCATGCAATCTTAACAAGCGTCGAGTTTGGTAGTAAATAATAAAATAGGGTAAAATATGTCATGTGGTCAGAACTAAGTGTGGAATTTAACAAGATAGATGAAATATAGTAAAATTTACCCCAAAGTCACAATCAAAAAGTAAATGGGTGAAAAATACTGGAAGCTAGAATAACAATTGGAATATGAAACCCTAAACGAAATTGCATGGTCTACATGCGTAGATGAATTTCAAAGCAAATTAAGTAGTTGGTCGTGTTCTTGGTTGTCTATGATTCATTCTTCCTCACTAAACTTCCACGTGTGCCCTTGATGGAAGAGTTTCTTTTTAGATATCCAAAATTTAGCCTCTATGGCTCATACCTTTACTCGTTTTGTTTCGCTAGAAAATGGACGGATTGAAGACAATTGATGTCAAACTAAACTTACCAGCCATACATCCAAGCTAACTACTTTGGCAGCCATCCTTCTAACTAATAGCTCATATGGATAATCTTCCACACCCTCTTTACCGGTCTTTGAGCCAAGATTATAGCCATCATCGATAACAGTTGGACACCCCCCTATCATCGTCCAGAACCCTCAGACATCTACTATGTATAGCTCGTGCTCATGCACCCTTGTATCTTTGGCATTTGCCACTCTTTATGTGCTCCTGCAAGGCTGAAACCACGCCTCTCCACTATCATTCATGTTGATATGACATTATGCAACACCACGTTAATGTCGCTCTTGTTGCTTTCTAAAAGGATCGAGAAGAGGTGTCTAGAAGGGGTGTGATTAGACCCTCAACAAGCAAAGATGGCAGTTTTTAAGTTTTTCAAGTTGAGGTTGGAAATTAGCACAATTTCAAACATTCACAATACAATTCAAGCAAGCATGCAAAGAACATATGAGCAGCGGAAAGTAAAGCATGCAACTTGCAAGAAAGTAAGGGATGGGATTGGAGTGTGCAAACACAATTGGAGACACGAAGATTTTTGGCGTGGTTCCGATAGGTGGAGGTACCATCATCGAGTTGAACGTGTGTTGAACGCGGAGGTACCGTAGGTTCGGTGCTTGGATCGGTTGGATCGTGAAGTCGTTTGACTACATCAACTGCGCTAACTAAACGCTTCCGCTTTCGGTCTACGAGGGTACGTGGACACACTCTCCCCTCTCGTTGCTATGCATCTCCTAGATAGATCTTGCGTGATCGTAGATTTTTTTTTGAAATTACCACGTTCCCCAACATCCCCAACGGTCAACTCTCTCTCACAGATTTTGCTATGGTGGAAAGATGATTTGAGTGGAAAGCAACTTGGGAAGGCTAGAGATCAAGAATCTTGTGGTTGGAATGGAATATCTTGGTCTCAACACATGAGTAGGTGGTTCTCTCTCAGAAAATCAATGCTGGAAGTGTAGGCACGTTCTGATGGCTCTCCTCACAAATGAAGAATGGGTGGAGGGGTATATATATCCTCCACACAAAATCTAGCTGTTACACACAAATTCCCAAACTTGGTGGGACCGAATGGTAAAACTCGGTCAGACCGATTCAGGTCAAAATGTGAGTGTTAGAGTTTTCAGTGGGACCGACAAGGTCAACTCGGTGGGACCGATTGCAGGGGTTAGGGTAAAACCTCAACTCGGTTTGACCGATTACTCAGACTCGGTGAGACCAATTTTGGTATTAAGCAAACTAAGTATTGGTCAAGCAAACTCGGTGGGACCGATTGCACAATCTCAGTGAGACTGAAATTGTTGCAATTGGTAACAGGAAGTTTGCAAGCCCATCTCGGTGAGACCGAGATCCCATCGGTGAGACCGAACTAATTAGGGTTTGGTAGTGGCTATGTCAAATGAACTCGGTGGCGCCCGATAGATCAAATCGGTGGGGCCAAGTTTGACTTTTAGGATTAGGACATATTTGGATATGAGAAAGTGGTTGAGGGCTTTGGAGCATATCACTAAGCACTTTGAGCAAGCAAGCCATTAAGCAACACCTCATCTTCTTTTAATAGTATTGGCTTCCCTATGGACTCAATGTGATCTTGGATCACTGAAATGAAAATGTAGAGTCTTGAGCTTTTGCCAAAGTTTGTCCTTAGCATCTTGAAGGCGTTTCACATCCTCTTATCCATGTCCAATCCATGTCCATGCCACTCCAATGTTGAACTTATCTGAAATATACTAGGTAGAAATATTAGTCCAACAAGAGATATGTTGACATTAATTGCCAAAATTACCCAGGGAGCACTTGTGCTTTCACGTTCCTAATGTCCCCAACTTGTGGCACATGCATTTCTTTTTGTCTCCTTTTCTTCTCATGGTATGTTCATTACTGTCTTGTGTGAGCTTCCAAACCACGATAATACTTTCGCCCCCATTATTTGGGAGAACTTTGGCTAGTCCACTACAAGCAATTTCTCTCCCTTTACCATAGTTAGCTTGTCTTTGCAGCACACTTACTTCACCACCAACACATTCCTCTCTTGTGCATGCACCTGTTGTGGCATGATTTTGTGGTGCAACTCTTATTCGCCTCCCCACACACATTTGCTAATTGTGCTACCAGGAGGACCAGCCAACATCACCTTCGTTGAGGCTCTATAGGATGTCAACTCTATGGCCTCCCTCCAGGTACATCAACTGCAACCACGACCATCCTTCTAAGTGTTCAGAAATCTGGAAGACCAAAGTTTTTAGGGATGATCACCACCTCGTCATCATTGAACATTGTGTGACATCAAGTGTGGACTAGCGATGTTCGTGCTCTATCTGCAAATCTATTTTCAAGATTGGGATCGAATCTCCAAAATATCTCCATTACTGGTGTAATCTATAAAACTGTGATCTAGCCATAGTTTTATGATAAAATGGCCTAATTGGATTTGGTTCAAGTGGCCTTCTAAACCCTAAATAAATTTAACCTCCACTTGGATGCATGTATTAAGAAAAGAAAATGTATTATAAAAAACTACTATCTTTTAACATGTTATATGAAGTACCAAAGCTTTGGATACTAACCTTATGGAGTATTGGAGAAACAATAGGTGTTTGGTGATTGTAGTGTTTTTAACTGTATTCACTTTTTCACTTTGCATGGTCATAGATAAAATAGTCGTTGTGAGAACACTTAATTCATACGAGTCTATAAGCACCAATAACTTTGCTAGTTTACCGACTGAATATAAGCTTACGTATCAATTTTGGTTCTAGCATGAGTTTACATGAATTTATTTTCTGGAAGTTCCAAAGGTAAACTATACATGATTCTAAAAGAAACTAGTCAACATATGAATGTTGTAGATCACAGCAAGATAACGTTCTTGCATATGGATCACACATCAAAAATCTTGCATATGAAAGTAAGCAAGCTCTCCAAGAAAGAAAGGTGTATGACCTACACGAAACAGGCATGTTAGAAAAAGATGGAGCAGGTGTTTCTCTTTAAAGGAAAAAAATAAGAGAGAGCATTGGAGTAAACTTTTTAGAACTCAGAAAAATCCCCAAGAGAATGGTTCATAAAACTTTATTAATAATTGTTTCCAAACACAAAACAATATTTAAAACTAAAATTTTCTAAATAGTGGTGTTCTAAGAAAACTTCAAAAATTATATCTTTGTGCATGTAGTTTACGTTACAAGCCATCTTTTGCGATAGCCTAACCTCTGCCACAACTACACTAGCCAATGGTTGCCAACAAGAAATGAAGTTTATGGAATTTGTACCCAATTAATTTATTACCTACACCAAATCAACATATGCTTTGACTTGTCCTACATACTACTAGTAACTCCACTTATTTCGTACGTTCTTCGTACTCCACTATGAAACATTTGTAGTATTTCAATCATAAGCTTTTACCATTAGATTCTACATCTTTTCCCTTTATAGAGAAAAGGTTGAAAATTGGATCATATACCTTTGGTACGTCTCCAACGTATCTATAATTTTTTATTGTTCCATGCTATTATATTACTTGTTTTGAATGATTATGGGCTTTATTATACACTTTTATATTACTTTTAGGACTAACCTATTAATCGGAGGCCCAACCCATATTGTTGTTTTATTGCCTGTTTCAGTATTTCGAAGAAAAGGAATATCAAACAGAGTCCAAACGGAATGAAACCTTCGGCAACGTGATTTTTTGGAAGAATATCATCTTGGAGACGTGGAGTTCAAGTCAGAAGATACTCGAGGACTCCACGAGATAGGAGGGCGCCCCCCCCCCTTGTAGGACGCGCCCCCTGTCTCGTGGGCCCCTCGAGCACCTCCCGACCGACTTCTTTCGCCTATATAGTCCCACATACCCTAAAAACATCCACGGAGAAGATAAATCGGAAGTTCCGCCGCCGCAAGCCTCTGTAGCCACCAAAAACCTCTCGGGAGCCCGTTCCGGCACCCTGCCGGAGGAGGAACCCATCACCGGTGGCCATCTTAGTCATCCCGGCGCTCTCCATGACGAGGAGGGAGTAGTTCACCCTCGGGGCTGAGGGTATGTACCAGTAGCTATGTTTTTGATCTCTCTCTCGTGTTCTCTCTCGTGTTCCCTCTATGGCACGATCTTGATGTATCCCGAGCTTTGCTATTGTAGTTGGATCTTATGATGTTTCTCCCCCTCTACTCTCTTGTGATGAATTGAGTTTCCCCTTTGAAGTTATCTTATCGGATTGAGTCTTTTATGAGAACACTTGATGTATGTCTTGCCGTGCTTATCTGTGGTGACAATGGGATATCATGTACCTCTTGATGTATGTTTTGGTGACCAACTTGCAGGTTCCACCCATGAACCTATGCATCGGGGTTGGCACACGTTCTCAGGGGCGGAGCCCAATGGGCCTACCCTGATGCACAGGCATCAGTGTCCGAATTAATTTTTACTCGTACGTGCTATCTAAAGAAAGACTGTGCATCAGGTACGGCAGTGTCCGGTGCATCAGGGTACGAAATTCCAGCCGAGGATCGCGTATCTACTCGCCCGCTCCCAGGACAGGCCCACTTGGCTCAGCATCTTGCGTTCGCAGCCCATACGTGCGTTGGTCGATCGATTGTTCCCCATGTTCGATATAGGTTCCCAAATCCCAATCCCTAGTTCCCCATGGACGCTCCAATGACGGCAGTACCCACTCAGCACGCCGCGCATCGCAGTTGCGGGAGCTGCTGGCGATCGGCACGACGCCAACGCCGTAACGTTGACGCAACGCCCAGATGCATAGGCTAGACCGATCCCCTGATCGCTGCAGCTACGCCAGCACTTCCTACTCTTTTTGCTCTGTTGCCATCTACAGGTTACAACATACCCTAATTTCTTCCTGGTAGCGCCCTTGCCTTTTTCAATGTTTCAAAGTACTTCTACAAACAATGGTTATTAATTTTTGACATTTTTGCATGAACTTGAATCGAGATAAATCAAACCCCGTTCATATATACGAGTTTTTGGCAAAACATGTGCATCGTTTAGGATTTCAACTTACAATTTTCCATGTCACACATGTGACTTTTTATTTTTTGTTTGTCAAATGCAGCTATCCTATGGACAGGGTTTTTCTCAAAAGAAAATCACTATTTTGAAATGCTCTGGAAGATGTAAATTGGGAAGAAGACTAGATTTAGTATAATCCAAGGAAGAAGAAATTAACAGAACTTTACCATCCTGATTTGAAGAATATACTTTCACAATCACCTCGGTGATGAAATCTTCAGTGATGAGATAGGTCACCAATGCTCAAGGAAGCAAATCTGTTCGAAGGTAATCAAGAGACATCTTTTCCAAGTAATTTTGCCTTACCTCCATCCTTATAGTTAGAATTTAATTAGTAACTGTTGAATTTATACACCATCTTATTATTATGTCGGATAATCTATACTAGAAGTTACAAAATATACCTTTACTTAAATGTTGCTTACAAAATTTACGCCATGTTAAAGGGGTGCATCAGGGTGACTTGAGCTCCAGCTCCGCCCCTGCACGTTCTTGACTCTCCGGTAGAAACTTTGGGGCACTCTTTGAAGTACTTTGTGTTGGTTGGATGAATCTGAGATTGTGTGATGCATATCGTATGATCATGCCCATGGATACTTGAGGTGACAATGGAGTATCTAGGTGACATTAGGGTTTTGGTTGATTTGTGTCTTAAGGTGTTATTCTAGTACGAACTCTTTTATAGATTGATCCGAAAGAATAACTTTGAGGTGGTTTCGTACCCTACCATAATCTCTATGTTTGTTCTCCGCTATTAGTGGCTTTGAAGTGACTCTTTGTTGCATGTTGAGGGATTGTTATATGATCTATCTATGTTATTATTGTTGAGAGAACTTGCACTAGTGAAAGTATGAACCCTAGGCCTTGTTTCCTATCATTGCAATACCGTTTACGCTCACTTTTACCACTTTCTACCTTGTTTTTTTTATTATTTCAGATTACAAAAACCTATATCTACTGTCTATTTTGCACTTGTATCTTCATCTCTTCGCCGAACTAGTGCACCTATACAATTTACCATTGTATTGGGTGTGTTGGGGACACAAGAGACTCTTTGTTATTTGGTTGCAGGGTTGTTTGAGAGAGACCATCTTCATCCTACGCCTCCTACGGATTGATAAACCTTAGGTCATCCACTTGAGGGAAATTTGCTACTGTCCTACAAACTTGTGCACTTGCAGGCCCAACAACGTCTACAAGAAGAAGGTTGTGTAGTAGACATCAAGCTCTTTTCTGGTGCCGTTGCCGGGGAGGCTAGGTAAAGGGCACTCACTCACACCCCGTCAACTAAGCTCTTTTCTGGCGCCGTTGCCGGGGAGGTGAGTGCTTAAAGGTATATCTTTAGATCTTGCAATCGAGTCTTTTGTTTCTTGTTTTATCACTAGTTTTGTTTATAAAAGAAAATTACAAAAAAATGGAGTTAAGTTTGTCTCATACGCTTCGTCTTTTTAATATCTTTCGTGAGAATGATGGAAGGGAAAATTGTGCTCAAGTGCTAGAAGAAGAATGCATTAGAATGTTTGACACTAAATCTTTGAATGATGAGCATGATTTCAATGTTGTTAGTATAAACTCTTTGAATATCCATAGTACTAATGATGATTGCTCTAGTCATGATGAAAATATATCTTATGAGCATGTCAACTTTTGTGGAGTGCATGTTTGCAATAACACACCAAATAGAGAAGATATTTATTGCAAGAGGCATAAGCATTTAGAAACTAAATGGTTGCAAGAAAGGTTAGATGTGAGTGCTGAAAATTTAAAATTCCTTTGCCGTACTTTTGAACTTTGCAATGAACGTGGTCATTTACATCTCCTATGCAAATTGTTTCATGATCGAATCGTGTCCAAAAATTGTGATGATTTGATCTCCATTGCTCATTACAATGAGCTTAGTTTACTTTTGGGTTATGAAGAATTGAAACGTTTACTTAAGGACCTTCCAGAATTTTCCCATAAGAAATTCCTTGATATTGATCTAGAAGAGATTTATATTTTTTGTGTGGAGAATTGCATTGAAAATCCTTATATTGCCAATTACCTAAAGAAAAGAAAGCAAATGGAAGATGATGAGAATACTAATGAAAGGGAAGAGACTTCCCAATATCCTCCTATTATTTGTTATGATGAATCAGGTAATGAGGAGGAGCTTTCTATTCAACCAATCTCGTCAATAAGGAGCTCAAAGAGGAAGGTTGAACCCACACATAACGTGAAGAAGAAAAGGAAAAGAAGGGGCAACAAAGGTAGAAAGGTATCCCTCCCAAATGATGTTGCTCCTACTAATCATTGTGATAATGATAATTGTTTTACTATTGGTGCTACCCATATTTTTAATGATGAGAGTGATTATGCTTATGATATGAAAGGGTCCAAGCTTGGGGAAGCTATGTTTGATGAGGATGAAATATTTGAGAATATATTTGCTGAAATTAATTTTTGTCCCAAGCTTGGGGATGCTATGTTTAATGAAGATGATATTTTTAGCATCCCAAGTTTTGATATGCAAAGTTGTTATGATGATAGCATGCCTCCTACTTATGATGAATATATTAATGAAAGTGGGTTTGGAAGAGTGTCAACTTTAGGAAGTAGTGATCCCACTATTTTGGAGGATGTTGAATCTTATTGTGGTGAATATTAAAGTGGATTTGGAAGAGTGTCAACTTTATTTAGTGATTCCACTATCTTGGGAGAGGTTTCAATCGATTATGATGAGAACGAAGTTGCTATTTATGATGATTATTGTGATGAAACTCATGCTATAAAAAGTAGTGATGATTATATTTACAAATCTTGTCATGATTATGATTACCCTATTTCTGAACATTACTCTTTTAATGTGGAAACAATTTTTAGTGTTCAAGTCTCTTATGATACTCCCACTATTCTGAATGAGAAGAATTTTGCTTATGTGGAGAGTAGTAAATTTTCTATGCTTGTAGATCATGAAAAGAATGCTTTAGGTGCTGCTTATATTTTTGAATTCATTCATGATGCTACTGGACATTATTATGAGGGAGGAATATATGCTTGTAGGAATTGCAATAATGTCAAGGTTCCTCTCTATGTGTTGAAAATCTTGAAGCTATGTTTGTTTTACCTTCCTATGCTAGTTGATTATTGTTCCCATAAGTTGTTTGCTCACAAAATCCCTATGCATAGGAAGAGGGTTAGGCTTAAATGTGCTAGTCATATGCTTCATGATGCTCCCGTTATGTTTCAATTATTATCTTTTATGTGAGCATCATTGTCGTCATCATGCCTAGCTAAAAAGGCATTAAAGAAAAGCGCTTGTTGGGAGACAACCCAATATTTATCCTTACTGTTTTTGTGTGTACACATGATTATGCTACTGTATTAATCATGTTTTATAGCTTTTGTTTCAATAAAGTGCCAAGTAGAACCTTTGGGAAGACTTGGGTGAAGTTTATATGATCTTGCTGTGAAAAACAGAAACTTTAGCGCTCACGAGATTAGCTGCCATTTTTTACTGGATAGTGATTTTAGGTTGATTCTTTTTGCATATGATTAATAGACAAATTCCTCAGGTCCAGAAATTTATTTCATAATTTTTGGGGTTCCATAAGTATACGTTTTATAAAGATTACTACAGACTGTTCTGTTTTTGACAGATTCTGTTTTCTATGTGTTGTTTGCTTATTTTGATGAATCTATGGCTAGTATTAAGTGGTATGAACCATAGATAAGTTATAGTACAGTAGATATTACACCAATATGAATTTAGAATGAGTTCATTACAGTACCTAAGTGGTGGTTTTATTTTCTTATACTAACGGAGCTTACGAGTTTTGTGTTGAGTTTTGTGTGGTTGAAGTTTTTAAGTTTTGGGTAAAGATTCGATGGACTACGGAATAAGGAGTGGCAAGAGCCTAAGCTTGGGGATTCCCAAGGCACCCCAAGGTAATATTAAAGGACAACCAAGAGCCTAAGCTTGGGGATGCCCCGGAAGGCATCTCCTTTTTCGTCTTCGTTCATCGGTAACTTTACTTGGAGCTATATTTTTATTTATCACATGATATGTGTTTTGCTTGGAGCGTCATTTTCTTTTGTTAGTGTTTGCTTGATGTTAGTTAGAATAATGTTTTGCCTCTTTAGTTTCAATAAAAAAGTCAAGGATAGCCTTTGCCATGTTTATTTTGCTAGTATACATGTTGCCGTTTGAAAACAGAAAGTTTACTGCTGTTGCAAAAATTCCCTAGAAAAGTCAGAGAATGGAATAACATTGAATCTTTTTTGCAAGAGCTCTGATAAATTTATTACAGTGGGAATTTTAGCTCATAATTTTTGGAGTCAGGGAAGTATTGATACTCTTGCATTCTTTACAGACTGTACTGTTTTGGCAGATTGCTGTTATGTTTGCATTGTTTGCATATGTTTGCTTGTTTAATGATTCTATTTGATGATAGGAGTATTAAATATGCAGAGGCTTTAGTATGCAATGTTGAATAATAATTTAAGTGATTTGTTACAGTAGAAAATGATTAGGTTTTGCATTGGTTTATACTAACATATCTCACGAGTTCTTATTGAGTTTGTTGTGAATGAAGCTTTTGATAAAAAGAGAAACCATGATATGAGAGGAATTAAGGAGACATAAAAGCTCAAGCTTGGGGATGCCCAAGGCACCCCAAGATAATATTTCAAGAAGTCTCAAGCATCTAAGCTTGGGTATGCCCCGGTAGGCATCCCACCTTTCTTCTTCAACAACTATCGGTTAGTATCGGTTGAGCCTAAGTTTTTGCTTCTTCACATGAGTTGTGCTATCCTTGCAATGCCATTTTATTTTGTTTTGCTTGCTGCTCGAATACAATACCAAGATCTGAAATTATTTAATGAGAGAGAGTCTTCACATAGTTGCATAATTATTTAGCTACTCATTGATCTTCACTTATATCTTGTTGGACTAGTTTTTCGTTTGCTCTAGTGCTTCACTTATATGTTTTAGAGCACGGCGGTGGTTATATTTTGTAGAAATTGCTAGTCTCTCATGCTTCATTTATATTATTTTGAGAGTCTTAAACAGCATGGTAATTTGAAAGAAAACTTTCATAGGAAGTGAATTGGATGCTATGATCAACTTGATACTTGATAATTGTTTTGAGATATGGAGGTAGTGATATTAAAGTCATGCTAGTTGTGTGATTATGAATTCAAAGAATGCTTGTGTTGAAGTTTGTGATTCCCGTAGCATGCACGTATGGTGAACCGCTTTGTGATGAAGTTGGAGCACAATTTTATTTATTGATTGTCTTCCTTATGAGTGGCGGTCGGGGACGAGCAATGGTTTTTTTTCCTACCAATCTATCCCCCTAGGAGCGTAGTTCTTTGGTTTTTGATGACTTCTAAATTTTTGCAACAAGTATATGAGTTTTTTTATTAATGTTGAGTCCATGGATTATACGCACCCTTTCACCCTTCCATCATTGCTAGCCTCTCTTGTGCCGCGCAACTCTCGCCGATACCATACACCCACCATTTACCTTCCTCAAAACAGTCACCATACCTACCTATTATGGCATTTCCATAGTCATTCCGAGATATATTGCCATGCAACTTTCCACCGTTCCGTTCATATGACACGCATTACTTCTGTCATATTGCTCTTTGCATGATCATGTAGTTGACATCGTATTTGTGGCAAGGCCACTTTCATAATTTTCATACATGTCGCTCTTGATTCATTGCATATCCCGGTACACCGCCGGATGCATTCATATAGAGTCATATCTTGTTCTAGCTTTGAGTTGTAAATCCATAAAAGTGTGATGATCTTCATTATTAGAGCATTGTCCTAGTGAGGAAAGGATGATGAAGGCTATGATTCCCCCACAAGTCAGGATGAGACTTCGGACTTTACAAAAAGAAAGAAAAAATGAGAAAAAAAAATGAGAAAGGCCAAAAAGAAAAAGAAGGCCAAAGAAAAAAAAAGAAAAAAGAAAAAAATAATAAAATAATAAAATGAGAGAAAAAGAGAGAAGGGACAATGCTACTATCTCTTTTTCCACACTTGTGCTTCAAAATAGCACCATGATCTTCATGATAGAGAATCTCATATGTTGTCACTTTCATATACTAGTGGGAATTTTTCATTATAGAACTTGGCTTGTATATTCCAATGATGGGCTTCCTCAAAAGTGCCCTAGGTCTTTGTGAGCAAGCAAGTTGGATGCACACCCACTTAGTTTCTTTTGTTGAGCTTTCATATATTTATAGCTCTAGTGCATCCGTTGCATGGCAATCCCTACTCACTCACATTGATATCTCTTAATGGGCATCTCTATAGCCCGTTGATACGCCTAGTTGATGTGAGACTATCTTCTCCTTTTTGTCTTCTCCACAACCACCATTCTATTCCACATATAGTGTTATGTCCATGGCTCACGCTCATGTATTGCGTGAAAATTGAAAGAGTTTGAGATTATTAAAGTATGAAACAATTGCTTGGCTTGTCATCGGGGTTGTGCATGATTAAATACTTTGTGTGATGAAGATAGAGCAACTACCAGACTATATGATTTTGTAGGGATAACTTTATTTGGCTATGTTATTTTGAGAAGACATGATTACTTTGATTAGTGTGCTTGAAGTATCACAATTTTCATGTCAATATGAACATTATTTTGAATCATTTGGATCTGAACATTCATGCCACAATAAAGAGAAATTACATTGAGAATCATGCTAGGTAGCATTCCACATCAAAAATTCTGTTTTTATCATTTACCTACTCGAGGACGAGCAGGAATTAAGCTTGGGGATGCTTGATACATCTCCAACGTATCTATAATTTTTGATTGTTCCATGCTATTATATTACTTGTTTTGAATGATTATGGGCTTTATTATACACTTTTATATTACTTTTGGGACTAACCTATTAACCGGAGGCCCAACCCATATTGTTGTTTTATTGTCTGTTTCAGTATTTCGAAGAAAAGGAATATCAAACAGAGTCCAAACAGAATGAAACCTTCGGCAACATGATTTTTTGGAAGAATATCATCCTGGAGACGTGGAGTTCAAGTCAGAAGATACTCGAGGACTCCACGAGATAGGAGGGCGCGCCCCCTGTCTCATGGGCCCCTCGAGCACCTCCCGACCGACTTCTTTCGCCTATATAGTCTCACGTACCCTAAAAACATCCACGGAGAAGATAGATCGGGAGTTCCGCCGCCGCAAGCCTTTGTAGCCACCAAAAACCTCTCGGGAGCCCCGTTCCGGCACCCTGCCGGAGGAGGAACCCATCACCGTTGGCCATCTTCATCATCCCGGCGCTCTCCATGACGAGGAGGGAGTAGTTCACCCTCGGGGCTGAGGGTATGTACCAGTAGCTATGTGTTTGATCTCTCTCTCGTGTTCCCTCTATGGCACGATCTTGATGTATCCCGAGCTTTGCTATTGTAGTTGGATCTTATGATGTTTCTTCCCCTCTACTCTCTTGTAATGAATTGAGTTTCTCCTTTGAAGTTATCTTATCGGATTGAGTCTTTTATGAGAACACTTGATGTATGTCTTGCCGTGCTTATCTGTGGTGACAATGGGATATAATGTGCCTCTTGATGTATGTTTTGGTGACCAACTTGCGGGTTCCGTCCATGAACCTATGCATATGGGTTGGCACACGTTCTTGACTCTCCAATAGAAACTTTGGGGCACTCTTTGAAGTACTTTGTGTTGGTTGGATGAATCTGAGATTGTGTGATGCATATCGTATAATCATGCCCACGGATACTTGAGGTGACAATGGAGTATCTAGGTGACATTAGGATTTTGGTTGATTTGTGTCTTAAGGTGTTATTCTAGTACAAACTCTTTTATAGATCGATCCGAAAGAATAACTTTGAGGTGGTTTCGTACCCTACCATAATCTCTACGTTTATTCTCCGCTATTAGTGGCTTTGGAGTGACTCTTTGTTGCATGTTGAGGGATTGTTATATGATCTATCTATGTTATTATTGATGAGAGAACTTGCACTAGTGAAAGTATGAACCCTAGGCCTTGTTTCCTATCACTGTAATACCGTTTACGCTCACTTTTACCACTTGCTACCTTGTTGTTTTTATTATTTCAGATTACAAAAACCTATATCTACTATCTATTTTGCACTTGTATCTTCATCTCTTCACCGAACTAGTGCACCTATACAATTTACCATTGTATTGGGTGTGTTGGGAACACAAGAGACTCTTTGTTATTTGATTGCAGGGTTGTTTGAGAGAGACCATCTTCATCCTACGCCTCCTACGGATTGATAAACCTTAGGTCATCCACTTGAGGGAAATTTGCTACTGTCCTACAAACTTATGCACTTGCAGGCCCAACAACGTCTACAAGAAAAAGGTTGTGTAGTAGACATCAACCTTCAATAGAGCAATGCAGCTAAAACGGCCGTACATGGAGATATATTTTGAACCATCGTACATGCAGCTCTTACTTGCAAAGTTGCAGTTGTTGCAACCACCAAATGGCAAACAACGATGCTAAGTGAAGACCCCCAAAAAGTGTAACAAAAAGGCAAAATTAACAACAAAAAAAGGTGTGTTGATTCGTCGATGACACTATATGTTTTAGCCTGAAGTTCTTTTTCCATCGTATCTTTTGCGGTTGGTCGAAGCGGGTATTTCACTTACTAGATGATACCCCCAAGTTGTTACATGATAATTTTTTTTGCAACATGACTAATTTGAGTAAGAGCATGAGAACTAGTAAAATTTAGCAAATATAAATAGCACAATAGAATAAAAATTCTCAATGCATGTTTGCATATTGAGACGAGCCTTTTTCTATGCATATTAGTGTTTAGTTTTTACCCCACGCATATTGCATGGTGAAATGGTATGCTTTCATGTTAAAATATAAATAAACCAGTATGGACTACTTCCTATCGGCGTCGATCTGCATTGTTTCTTGTGGCGATGGAGGCGCGATGGATCTCGACCCTTGCCGACGAGAGGGCTTCTACTGCATTTTAGGTGTTTCTTAAGTTTCTTTAGAGCGTGTGTCCTGCTCGAAAAGGTAAGGCGGGGACGACTCCTTAAAGATGAAATAAGTTTCTCCCCGCCTAGTCCCTGTCCCGGGTGCGTCTATTGTCACCAAAGGGCATGTGGAGGTGTGTCCCTGACAGGTCTCACGGGATTTCGCTGGTGTTTTGTCTTCGGTGGACCTGCTTGCATCTGATCTTCACTTGTCTGTGTTCGTGTGGTCTACATGTTGAATCCTTTCGATCTACGCTTATATTCATCGGCAACGGTTGTTGCTCTGGTACACTGATTCTTTGGGTATTTAGCATGACGACTTTCCCACTATCATTACAACAAGGTTTGTCCAGCATGGATGAGGGAGAGACAATGACGATGATGCCTTCGGTTGGATACAGTGCATGTAGTCGTCGCTAGGAGGGATATGACATGGATGCAATTCTATTACTCCTACTTTATATATTCTTTGTACTGTTATGATGTTTGATGCATAGATTATATTTCTTTTCTTCGTTTTTTAGTAGGGACTAGATATAGCAAATTCCGTGGTAGCAAAAAAAGAAGATATAGAAAATTCCGTGGTACCACACGGCTGGGCCTCCTCACCGCTGTAGCGGCCTCTTTCCTGTGAAAACACCGGCCACTCGTCGCTCGCGCCCTGTGATCTTTCAATGGCGAGCCACCTGGCCGAACGGGTGCCAGAGACCGTGGGCCAAAATACAACGGGACAGCGCGCATCCGTCCGTCCGATCGGCCGTCGAGCAGTTTTAAAGCTTTTGGTGTGGAGACAATGAGGAGAAGAAGATGCATTGGTTTGCATTGTGAAAGATGTGTATACTAAAGAAGAATGGGGGATGAGGTTTAGAGACTTTCACGGTTTCAACCTTGCTTTACTAGCAAAACAGTGTTGGCGACTACTTCAGAACCCTGAATCTTTGTGTGCACAGGTCCTTAGTGCAAAATATTATCCGGATGGTAACATACTTAATGCGGGTCCAAAGAAAGGTTCCTCTTTTACTTGGCAGAGCATTGTGATGGGTATACAAACTTTTAAAAGAGGATGTATTTGATGGGTTGGCAAAGGCTCACATATAAAATATTTGGAATGATCCTTGGATTCCAACGAGCGAGACACGAAAAGTTATCACCCCCAGAGGAGCCACTATGTTGGGAAAGGTAGAAGAATTGATAGACCCATATTCAAGCAAGTGGGATGACGAGCTGGTGCGTTCAGTTTTCAATCCGGTTGATGTCTACAGAATTCTGCAAATCCCACTTCGGGTAGACATGGTGGATGATTTCATAGCCTGGCACCACACAAAATCAGGAACGTTCTCAGTTAGATCAGCGTACCATGTTGAGTTCGCTCACCAATATGGAAAACAGTGGAACAGGACGGATAGGCAGGGAAGTCATCGTGAAAATGATATTTGGAAACACATCTGGAGGATGCGGATTCCTGGGAAAATAAAACACTTTGCCTGGAAAGTTCTCAGGGGCGTCCTACCGTGTTGAGGCACATTGGCAGGAAGACACATACCAACATCAGCACAATGCCCGATTTGTGTAGTAGGTATGGAGGACTCCCAGCATTGCTTGTTTACATGCCAAAGAGCCCTGGATGTATGGACCCAGCTTGGGGTAAAGGAAGAAGTAGAACGCGCCGTTGCGGTGGACCGATCAGGTGCAATCACCATGGAGGTTCTCATGAGACGCCAGGCTATGGTGGGCGACCTCCCCTTGGCGGAGCTCATGGCGGTGGGTAGCTGGTACATATGGTGGCAACGAAGGCAACATGTAAAAGGAGAAGAGATCAGATCGCCGGAACATACTGGAATCTCGATCAAGGTTCTGACCACTAACTTTGTGCGGGCTGAAACCCCATAACTACAAGCCCGGCAACGTGATCATATGTGGAAAAAACCGGCAAGAGGGAGTGTAAAAATAAATGTTGATGCAGCCTTCTACTCAGAGAACTTGTCCGGAGGCACGGGCAGTAGCGCGCGATGACAAAGGAGAATACATAGCAGCAGCATCTTGGTTTATATCGCATGTTAGCTCAGTTGACTCGGCAGAACTGGTCGCTCTTCGTAATGGTCTGATCTTGGCAGCAAATATTGGATGCAACTCCATTATTCTGGAATCAGATAGCTCAAATGTGGTGGAGATCATTAACCAGGAGGTTTACTTAGACCATGATGTGTCTATATATATGGAGTGCAGGCAGTTGGGGGCTGAGTTCTCTAAAGTGGAGGTGATCCATTGCTGTAGAGAAGCTAATGCTGTTGCCGATGCCATAGCAAAAAATGCTCTTACGTTTAGATCATCTAGTGTGTGGGATGATGTGGTAACCGACTTTGTTTCTCACCAAGTTGTAAACGATCTCGCTATTATTTGAGAAATAAAGTTGTTTACGTATCAAAAAAAAAAAGAGCAGCGACAGCCCCACCCGAACGGGCCACGGGAAAAAGAAACGGAAGAAAAGGCGTCGGATTCGCTCGGTTTCCGGTGGGAACCGATCGACGGGCACCGCGTCCGCACGGAATCTGCGGCCAGAGGGCGCTAGGCAAAAGCCGTCCCTCTCCCAGTCCCAGAGAAAAGGAAAACAAAGCCGGGAGGAATTCGCGCCGTCGGTCTGTGGCCCGGCGCGCCCGGCGGCGACGCGGTCCGGCCGTGCGCCTGCCACTGGCGTTTGTTGGAACCCGAAACGGAAATGGTTCTACCTAAGCGGAGATGCTCTGCCACACCACACCACGCTATCTTGTTAATTAATGGTTTGGTTGTTTAATCTTGGATTGGATTGGACAAAACACCGCGGTCGGCGAGTAAAATTTTGCTTATCCGCGTCTTTGGTTGGATTTGGCGTGGTCTGGCTTTCTCTGCTCGAATCGGAGCTTGGGTATTGGTACTTTCTGGTCTCTGCTGTGCGTACCTGCATCTTTTCTTGTGGAAAAAAATGGCGCTCAAAGGGACACGATTGAAGTACCTCCCGTGCTTTACGTATTTCGTTTTAGTAGATCCCCAGTTCATCATTATTCGTAATAAAAACAAAAGTAGAGAAATATACGACGACGCGAACCAACCTCTGGTTGGATGGTCAAAGGGACATGGTTCAAGTCCTGATCCTCGCATTTATTTCTGAATTTATTTCAGAATTTTTTTTGATGTGCATTCAGTGGGAGTAGACATTCCCATCGATGATGAGGTGTCTATAATGACTTCTTAAATTTCAAGATGATATGCCGGCTTAGTCTCTCGGAGGTGATGATAGGGGTAGGGTGTGCGTGTGTGCGTTCATAGGGGTGAGTGTATGCACGTGTATATGAGCGCTTGCATCTGCTGTATTTAAAAAAAAAAGAAATATACGACGACACTAAGAAGTGCATGGTGCTCCTCAACTAAATGCTATGACAAGTATTTATTTCAGGCTTTCCGGAGATATTCGTTCAGTGAAAGAAGACATTTCCATCAACTACGTGGCACATGTGGTGATTTTGTCAATCTAAAACTGTGATGCCGGTTTAATATTTCGGATGTGCTCGTAGAAATAGGATGTGCGATCCCAAAAAAAAGAAATAGAATGTGTGTGCGCGTTCATCTGTGTGAGTGCATGTGCATGTATGTGGGATATGTGATTATACTGTGGTAAAAGAAATTGTTATGCCAAGTATGTTTCCAGTAAATTGAATTTTGCGGGAAAGGGAAGGGAATAGATGAATGTTAGGCCAAGTATGTGGGATCCCGAATAAAGCTTACCTTCAACCGACTGGTAACGCTCACGCGTCCGCCGGCTCCGCGTCCGTTGGATCGTCTGTCGATCAGACGGACAAGATTGTCCCCGCTTCCGCCTCACGCGCGGACGCTTTTTCGGAACTTACCTGTTGTTTCAGGACTCATTTGTGCAACTGGATAACGCCCGCAACTCAGTTGACTCGTGTGGGTGGCTAGGACGGACGGCAACAGCGGTGGGATTTGGGAGGGAGCAGGAGGCGGCGGCGGCGCACGGTGTGGGGCGACCGCGGCGCATCCAGCGCGCGGTGGCGACGACGACGGCTTTGGGGTCGGCCGTGGACGACGGCGACACAAGCAGGTGTAGCCGCGTTGCTTCCTTCTCCCCCCTTTTTTACTGGCCGACCGTGATGATGGTTATCCCCTGCTCCCCGGTGGCTACGCGGCTCATCGTAGCGGTGCTCCGTCATAGGGAGACGCTGTCGCCGTCGCCACCTAGGCAGACAAGTAGATGTTATAGATGGTGTAGATGTGCAGTAGGCATTTGGGTGTAGCAGATCTAGTGTTGCATAATTTTTTATTTGACTTTCAGATGCGCTGCTGGAGCTCATACTATCCCCTTGATGTGTTGCTTGTCTGAATGTTTGTAGCTCAAAACTTCTGTAGCATTTTCACCCGAAAGTTAGTGATGCAGGAAACTAGTGATGCGGGATTGATGTGTTTTCTGATTATTATTTTTTAGTCAAAAGCTTCTGTAGCTCATGCAGTTATCCAGTTTGTAGTTTCAGAGAAACATATATGTAGTCTTTGCAATTTTTACAACATAGGTCCTGTTGCAGAAAATTAGATGTGGCGGAGATGTTTTAATTTTTGCAACAAGGGTCTTGTTACGGAAAATTAGACGCAACGGAAGACGTAGTTGCAATTTTTGCAACAAGGATCTTTTTGCAGAATATTAGACGCGTGAAAAATGTTGCAGAAAATTAGACGCGTGAAAATTGTTGTTGCAGAAAATTAGACGCGGCGGGAGATGTTGTTGCATTTTTTCTAAGGGTCTTGTTGCAGAAAACTAAAGAAGAGGAGGTTTTGCAACATGAGTATTGTTGCAGAAAATTGTAGAAGATGAGGTTTCGCAACAAAGGTCTTGTTGCAGGAAATCAGAGAAGACCAGATCTTGCAACAAGAGCATTGTTACAGGAAATGTTCTTGTTGGGAAACCGCGCGGGGCGCAAATTTGGGGTCGGGGGAAAGAGTGCTATTGTTTCTGCAACAGAGCGGTTGTTGCGGAAATAATTAGTGGACATGCGGGGCACGGACAGTAGATCGGGCGACTATCAGGTCGGGCATCCAACGGCCGTTAAGGCGACGGATAAAATCAGAAAATCAGTCGGTGGACGTGTAGCGGTCGCCCATTGAGTTTTGTGGTAAAAGTAAATGTTATGCCAAGTATGTTGGATCTGCGATTGTACTGTGGTTAAAAACAATGTTATGCCAGGTATGCTATGGTGTAAATTGACATCTATTCCCTTCCCTTTCCCGCAAAACTCTAAAACCCAAGTGGAAAAGAGAGCGCATTTCATTCGTTTTTATTCCGCGCATAGCATGCATGCCCAATTGGCAACAGCCCCACTACACATCAAAAAGGTATTGCTTCGCCGCCAAAGAAGAAGAAAAGCCCGCGAAGAACGCCTGCCCGAGCACACCATCACCGTGACATCAAACGGGCGTTTCACCTCACCAAAGTCGATCGACCACCACCGACCGCGCTGTCCGGTTGTGGCTGTCCCAAGGAACCATCGTGCCGGTGCGACATCCAATCCAAGTGGCCGGCCGCAGACTTGCTTCTGCCGCATGCAACCGACGGTACATCTCCGTGCCGATCTCGCGTGCGTGCAGCTCGGTTCGCGCCGCACCGCAGCCCGGTCAACTACGTGCATGACAAGGCGCGCGCTACGTACCCTACACCCCGGGGCCAAACCGACACGCTGCGGAATTATTGCGATACGTTCGATCTCTCCACCAACCTGCAACGCGATCTCTCGCTTTCCCCACCCCTCGCCTTTGGATCGGCGACAGAGATCTCAGCACGAGCGTCCCCGCGTGGACCATATTCCGGCGCGATCCGAGCCGTCGGATCGAGGCCGGACGGCTCGCGAGTAGGGAAAAAAGCTTTGCGCGTCCGTCGGTCCATGAGAGTACGTACGTAATCAAATCTACCGTGATCTATCCTAAAGCTGGCGTGGTGGCCCGTGGTCCTTTGATCGGGGTCCTGGCTGCATAATTCCAAGGAAGTCCATGCGCCGGGACCCAAGGTGGCTACGGCTAAAGCCCTAGCACCGGCGGCCAATGCCGAGGACAACCTTTCCTCCTGACGCAGACGCTGGCCTCTCGCCCTAGAGCATCTGGAATAGCACTATCAAGTTTTTTCCTGCCGCTGTAGCCATCGTATACATAGAGAGAGATACACGGTCACGATCGAGTTTTACTAAGTGATGATAAAGCTGGTAAAGATCGTATATCGGTGTACAATATGGATATACAACGAGTCGGTAGCAGATGCACCTTTGTGAATGGCTTGTCAACAACCATGTTGACGACTCAAATGGACAGCCGGAGCATTTCTTCAACGTGAGTCTCGACGCCCAGGCGGAAAATCTGGGGGAAGAAGACCTCTGCCCCTGCGTGATCCTTGTGTTGGAAAAAATCGATCGTGTGATATGACTTGCGCTGGATGACGGTCTTCACTTAGTGCGACACACGTTTGACGACATGTTAACTAGTATGATGTACCACCAAATCGCGATCGCTGAGATCAAATCAAGCTGCTTGTGTTTTCTCTTTTTAAAAGTTCTGTCAAATCGGTTTGGACTTACAGTTGAGACGCTGAAACCGGTTGGCACGCCTGTAACGGAGGGACAAGATGTCGAGCGCGCGGTCACCGGCCGTAGAGTCTACGCATGTGTTCTTTGACGGTGCAACGGCGGGCTTATGCCGTCCTCAACCATTATATTGATATGACAGTCGTCTACGCATGTTGTCGACTAACCATGGACTCGAAGAAAAAGAGTATACAAAATTATGGTTTCCATTTGGAGGAAGGCTGACATATAGGAGTATATGCTGAGTGACGTGGATGCAAGAGGGAGCTAGATGCAACGCATGATCTATGGGAGTAATTCTCAACTGGGGGAGTAAATAAGTGTAGTAGTTCCTCTGCATGCAGTATCCGGATAGGTTCTGTGACGATATCACAAATTAGGTACCATTCTCAACTAGGGCAGGGAGAAAGACAACACACACCACCATTCGCTTATGCAAAACCGAAAGTAAGTAAATGAAGCAAGGCATTCGTCATGGAATTAATAAGCAACTTGAAATCCGGCCTCTGACTCGTCTCCGGAGCAGCTGAAAGCAAATTTGATGGCGTGTATATATCCACTGAATCCGGCTTTATTTACGGGGCACTCTTTTGCTGTATGCGCACACAAGCAGAGTGCACACACTGAGACACACATGACGGACTATATACCGGTCTTAATCTGAGCATGCATGAGTGATTGGAAAGGTTTGGTGTTAATTAATCAACGGGTTTTCTTCCTTGGCGGTTTCTTCTTTCTTAGGTGCACGTTGATCGATCGGCTTTCACTGGCGCTGTAGGAAGGGAGATGATGATGATGGAAGCAAAGGCCTCTCCTATGGTAGGAGCTTTTGTAGGAATGGACCGGTCGATTTAACAAACCTAACATAACAAGCAACTTGTTTTTTTGCTGTGTGCAAGCCAATGGGGTCTTGCCTGATTGCTCATCATTGTCTCTTTGTGCTGGGCCATGCAGCCTACTAGTGGTGCACACACGATCGCTACTTGTGACGTTGACGTTGTTAATCCATGGAACAGCTCGGCAGATGATAATTTTGGCCGGCCATGAAACAGCTCGACTAGTGGTGAACAGATTTTTCTTAACGCTAAATCGGCTCGCCTGTACTGTACATGGTACTACTGCTGAGGCTGGGTGGGTAGAATAGAATTTCCGAGGATTTCGCTGCCTAACAGGTAGGAGTACAGAGCAGGTCGTGGTGGGGTGCTGGCCCGCTGGACCTGAACGTACTAGCGCCAAGGATCGCGTGATCGAGCCGATCAATCCATCGACCGACCGACCGACATCACAGGGCTCGTGACAAAGGCATGGCACTCATGTGAATCTACATTCCCTGCCAGTATATATATCCACCACACGTGGCCGTGGATGTCTCGTACGAGCGCGAATCTCCACGGGGCCCCCGCCGAATCTAAAGTACTGGATGCCCTCGCTCCCCCACCCGACCCGCATGGCATCACCCAGCCAGCAGCTACCAACTAGCCTACCATGAGAGTTGCACACACATGCATCGGGATTCAGATAAATCGGCTTCAGATTTGCGCTTCAAGGCGCTGTAGCGGTGTAGCGGACCTACTACACGTCTACACCCACCACCCGACACACAGTGCAACACAGTGCGGACCGTACGGCAGAGCAGCCCTACCACGAACCGCCACCACTAGGCCGGTCGTCGAACACGCCACGAAGAAGGGCGGAGCCGGAGCGCCAATGGAGATGGAGCTTTGAGGAGCCTTTGACCCTCCATGCATGAGACGAGAGGAAAGCAGAGCAGGGAGATCCCCGGCGGGATCTGCGTGCCGTTTTCATGTGCATGCACCTCTGGCCTCTCCTCTTTCCCTGTACGCGCCGATCTCTCTTTGGAGGGAGGATCGGCCCGAGCCAGGGTAGGGCGAGGCAAAGCCAAAGGCGCGATGTGATGGATGGAAGGAGACCAACTACGCGCGCCGGGCCGGGCCGGGGCGCGTAATAATGCAGCGCTTCTGCGCGGTGACACGCGCACTGCGCGCGTGCGCGGGGCCGCGAGCTCCGTGTCGAGCACTTGGCGACGCGGGCAGAGGTCGCCGATGGCCGGCCGTATGCTTAGTGCCTAAGCAAGGGGCGTGGGA
Organism: Triticum dicoccoides; assembly: GCF_002162155.2. Taxonomy (NCBI): domain Eukaryota; kingdom Viridiplantae; phylum Streptophyta; class Magnoliopsida; order Poales; family Poaceae; genus Triticum; species Triticum dicoccoides. The sequence continues at coordinate 28,849,149 of NC_041387.1, forward strand.
GCACGCACGTACGTCAGGTGCTATCCGGCTGTGGATTTGGAGGGGCCGGGCCGTGTCGTGTGCAACACATGTACGGGGACTGGAGTGTGCCAGCCCGTCTACGTACGTGCGTGCGTGCGTGTGGTGGAGCTGCGACGAGGGCCTGCCTTCATTTGATACGGATGGAGACGCGCGTCTTTGTCTCTATCTATTCGGTACAAATGGCATCCTAGGTTGCATGCTAGCCACACGACTGTATATGGAGTCGGGGTGCTCTTGCAGTCTTGCACACCAGATGTGATGCAACTGCCTCTTTTTTGCAGTCGTTTACCCAAAAGAAATTGTAGTGAACGTAAACGTACCGTACATGTCAGCCATTTGGAAACCTTGCGACATCAGCGCATGTCGATGAGTAAATCCATGAGAGACAAAGGAGAAGCGATGAAGAGATCCAGTGAAACTCTTTCTCAAGAAAGAAATGACCCGGTTTGTGGTATGAAAATGTTAATGTATGTTGAGTAAATAAGCAACTTTTTGATAAACTTAATCCACGAGTAAATCACTAGCATGGCATTAACACAAATAATCGCATACTGATAGTCAATCATGCAAGCACATACTACGCTAATTGCAGAAAGATCTACGTATAACGCTCGCATGACTAAAACAGTAGGAGCGGGGTAAACGAGTTATGCCCTCGAGTAAGCCATGCAGAAGCCGTGACGGCGGTGGCGGCAGCAGCGTCCTCGGCGGCCTTCTTGTCAGCCTCAAACTTCTCGGCAGCGAGACGGTCGGTGTCGGACTGCGACATGGTGATGATGAAGATGACGCGGACGTAGAGGAAGTAGTGGATCGGAGGCGAGCAGTCGCGTAGTCGCTTCCCAAAAACCTATTCGCCCCTCTCCCGTACAGGATACAGAGAGGTGGGCTTTCGGAGACCTGCTCCCCCGTCGACCATGTACGCGGCGGACGGGATGGAGTCACTGGTGGCAGCAGCAGCAGCAAAGGAACGGCGGTGAGCGCGCGCGTGGAGCAGATGTGATCTGTTCGTGGCGGCTAGGGTTAGGAGCCACCACACACTTATATAAGCACAGCCGCGTGGAGAGACGTGGGCTCGACCCACGTCCGAGTCCGTGACAGCCCACGATCTGACATCTCAGATCGTGGCCCAGCTGTCAGAAGATTTTCCGTTACTGACTGGCAAAAATAAGCGCGTAGGTGTGAGCTCGGCTCGGCTCATTCCCGCAATCCGCGGCGCGTGGCGTGGCGCGGCGCGGCGAGGCGAGGCGGGCGGCGGAGGAGGAGTGCGTGAGGGCCTCTTCTCTTTTCAACCTCCATGTCATGTGGAAGAGAAACCATTATAAGGAGGTCCAACTCCTCTCCAACTTTTGGGTGGGACTAAACTTCCCACTATACATAGTGCCGCTAAACCCACATGGGCCCTTAGAGATTTTTCAGAAATTGTTAGATAGGCCCTAGGGCCACCCTAAGATTTCAACAATCCTCCACCAGATCTCGAGGGCTCATTGTGTCCTCTGTTCCTATTGTTGTTTCAATATACCACTATTTCGGTGAAGACCTGTTAAGGTTGAACTTCACCTAGAGCAAGCAGCTACACTCCATAACTGAACCATGGACTAAGCCTTGAATTGTCAGTTTGGCGTAATGAAGCTTCACCACATGTCTTACTAGTACTAGGCTGCCGAAGGCTGGCCCCTCGAGTGGAGCATATAAGTCACACTCCTAGTCTATTCATGAGCTTACTAGAGATCACCCCAATCTCTAGCATCTTGCTTACATAAGCTTTGGAACACATTAAGACAATAGTCACCCTACCATACAGTGTTGAGAGTATTGCATCTAGAAACTAACTATTTTTTATTTTTTATTTTTATTGCCACTAGAAACAACAACTTCGGTAGTGTTTCTGGAAAACCAGCTAATGCCACTCAAAAAACACCCACCTACTACTGTTGCAGGCTATGTTAGTATATTACATGGCTTCTTTCAGTCCATGAAGGGGCTTGTGTTTGTGTGAGAATATCACTTCCATAATTCGATAGTTCTAGTGGGGGAGCAAGCATGGAAGAGGGAACCATGCTGGGTCTCTTGAGATGTCATGACAAATGCAAAACATCTAAGAGGTATGGGTTTTCGTGATATGAAATATTGAATCTTGCATTACTGTCAAACATGCATGGATAGTGATTGATCACCAATCTTCTCTCGGTTCATGTATTTGCTGAATTAACATAAACATACGTGGGAAAATAAAAAAAGGGAAAGGAGAAGAAAAAGTAGGAAAACTTACAAGAGATATAGTGAATAAAAAGAATAAACAAGATAGGATTTAGAGAAATATTTAAAATATATATATGTTTATATAATACTTGGAACTTTTCGAAAATGTTCTAAAATTTGAAAAATGTTCAAAAGTTTTTAAAACAATTCAAGATATTATTTAAAACAATCCATTTTTAAAAAATTGTTATCAAATATGAATATTCACTTTATTTTTCTTCCTTTTCTGAAAAAACTGATTATATAAAATGACTAAAAAACTCACTCACAACAGTAGTGACTAGCAACTAAAAAACAAGAACAGTAGCCGGCTAGCTTCAGTAAGTTGGACGCTAGAGTACTTTGCAATGGGCAGTATATTTTCGCGTTTTTCTTTTTAGGCGGTATATTTTAGCTGGTCAGTTTGATGCGCATAGTGCGTCAAATAGGGTCTCTGGACGGGAGCCCGGCGCAGAAAATGAGGGCGCGAGGGGATTCAAAACTATCGTTCCCAGGATGCGCAGAGCTACTAGCCACTACGCCACTGTTGACTTCGTAGTTACATAGGAATCGCACTCTAGTTGACCGAAGCTTTTCTTTTTCACCTTTTCTTTTTCCTATTTTTCGTTTCTTTTGTTTTTGTTTACTTTTCGTATTTTTCTCCAGCTTTCCTTTTTTGTTATTGTAATTCGCTTTTCTTTAGGTTTCTTGTTTTTTTCATGTTTTTTTTCATTCTACATTATTTCTTTCAGAAGAAGATCACTGCAGGTTTTTTCTACCGGCTGCTCTCTTTCCGAGGTGTCAGATGTGCTTTCCACCCCTGGGTATGGGATGCGCTGATCCCTATGAAGCACCGAACTTTCCTATGGCTGGCTTTTTGGGACAGACTCAACACCAGAAGCAACATGGTAAAGAAACAGTGGACGACTATCGCCCCAACTGCGGATTGTGATCTATGCCCTGCCTCAGAATCAATACATCACATTATTCTACGGTGCCGGGCGGCGTCGGCCCTCTGGAACCGCCTGCTTTTGGCCCCCTTGGCATGCAGATCAACTGACCTCATATCTTTTGTTCAACAAGCTGCTTCTCAGTTGGAGTTCAAACGTAAATGGAACGTGGCCTTTGCTGCGTGTGCTATCACCCTGTGGCAGGCGCGTAACGACCGCATCTTCAACTCACGATTGTGGACGGACCTCTACATTAGGTTCCACGCTGCTGACTTGCTACGCCTTTGGTGTTGCAGAGCCACCAGGCAGCAAGACAACGGAGATCTTATGTTCTGGGGCAATTTCCTCTCTGGATAGTCCTTACTCCCCTTTAATCTACCCCCCCACCCCCTGTGCTCTGCTTTTCTAGTGACGTCGCACCATGGTGCACTTCACTAGTCTTATGTTATGTTAACCAGGTTACTGCCTGTTTTGAAATATAAAGGCGGCTGTGTGCCTCTTTTTATCTTCGAAAAAAATTTTATTTCTTTCGTTCGTTCTTTTATTTGTTTCTTTGTGTTTCTTTTTATTTTTATACTTTATTTCTTTTTTTATTTTATTCTACATTCTTATATACAGGATCAACACTTTTTCAATACTTGTTCAACATTTTTTAGATAATTGTTCAACTTTTTTTACAACACCTATTCAACATTTTTTATACATGATCAACATTTTTTTCAAATACTTGTTCAACATCTTTAAATATACACATTCAACATTTTTAATTATTTTTTAAAGAAAATTCAAATACT
>NC_041387.1:28853341-28880965 GCF_002162155.2 Triticum dicoccoides
GACGCCTCCTCCTCTCTTCCACCATGGCCCATTAAGGCCCATTAACTTCCCGTGGGGTTCCAGTAACCTCCGGTACTCCCGAAAAATGCCCGAACCACTCGGAACCTTTTCAGTGTCCAAACATAGCCTTCCAATATATCAATCTTTATGTCTCGACTATTTCGAGACTCCTCTTCATGTTCGTGATCACATCCGAGACTCCGAACAACCTTCGGTACATCAAAATACATAAACTCATAATACCGATCGTCATCGAACGTTAAGCGTGCTGACCCTACGGGTTCGAGAACTATGTAGACATGACCGAGACTCACTTCCGGTCAATAACCAATAGCGGAACCTGGATGCTCATATTGGTTCCTATATATTCTACGAAGATCTTTATCGGTCAAACCGCATAACAACATACGTTGTTCCCTTTGTCATCGGTATGTTACTTGCCCGAGGTTCGATCGTTGGCATCGTCATACCTAGTTCAATCTCGTTACCGACAAGTCTTTGTCGTCGACCCTACAGCCGAGTCTCCCGGCGGTAGGTTGTTATACCCTACCGCCATCGACTTTGGCAGTAGGGTTCGAACAGTTATAAGCCACGTGGGGCGGTAGGGTATAACAACCTACCGCCATCGTGTCTGGCGGTAGACTCTTCGTCCACGTCAGCAACGACCTACGGCCGTCTATCTCTGCCGTCACCCCTAGCGTCATGGCGGTAGGCAGTTATACCCTACCGCCATCGACCCGACGATAGAAAAAGGGTCAGATCTGGCTCAACTTTCGCAAAAGGGTCAAAACACTAATTTGGCCGCCACAGACGAGAGAATGCAATGACGGAGAAATAGGCATCTTGCTCGACGAAAAGACATGGAATGGACCTCATATACGTACTGAATTATTCGAGTGGAGAAGGTACCAATTACCAAATGTCCAACTTGGACTACTTAGATGACTGAAGACGTCGTCTTCACATGATATGTTTGTGAATTTCCGTCAGCTGTTTTGTATGCAATTTGCGGCGCCAGTTCTGCAACCAGGCTGTGACGGCCGCCGGCTGTTTTAGGGGATATGAGGCTGAACCAATCAAAGAGCCCAATCAGACGGAGCATGGAGCCCAATCAAAAAACACTCCACCGGAGCACCATACCCGTTGAACAAATTGCACGGAACATACACGCTTGTCTACGGAGCAAGTAGTATGTTCACTCAACATACAAACATCTAATCATTTGGTCGGTGCCCTCGACCGACTGAATCATGTACCTTACACGTTTGACCGAGTATGCCTAAGATCCACTACAAAAAATTAAATGTGGAACATATCAGAATTTGGTTCTAAAAAGTGGTGCAAAATGATCAAAATTCATATAGTGATCCGTCAAGTAATAAGACAAAATACAAAATAAAATGAAGCACAAAAGGAATTATTATTATTATTTTGCGAAAAACTGTCGATCTATCCATTTTCAATCATGATAGTACAATAAACACCAAAAATAATGAAAATTACATCCAGATTCATAGACCACCTAGGAGTTAATTGCACAGAAGTACCACAATTCAGGCATCACATGCAGATTGGTACCACGATTGCTAATTTTTGCGTGTCAGTACCAACATTGGTCCAAATTTTTGCAAATTGGACTAAAACGCGTATTTATACGTATTGACGCCCGATCCGACAGGTCGGGCCCACCCGTCAGGTGCCACACTGGCCAATCGGCGCGTGCCCGCGTGCTGACTAGGACGAGCCGGTTCGCTGCTGTCCTAACCGGCCCGGTCGCACCAGCTCCAGTCCGGCCGCACCATTCCCCTCCCCCTCCTCCTCCTCGCTCGAACCCTAGTCCATGGCGTCGGCGATTCCGCCAGTCGGCGGCGAGGGCGTCCACGGCGGTGGCGAGGGCGTCCACGGCGTCGGAGAGATGCCGTTCTGGCCTCCTAGCGGAACGGTTGGCGTCGACGGGGATGGCGGCGACGAGTCCAGCTCCGCGTACTCGACCGGCGACGAGGAGTCGATGTTACTCACCATGGAGCAGCGGTTGCGGTTGGCGCATCAGTGGGTGGCGAACCCTAGCAGCAGCCATGAGTTGACGCATGGACTTGGCGGCGTGCTGTAAGTACCCTTGTCCTACTCCTCTGATTCATCCAATTGGGCATTTTTAGGGTTTGTTCATCTTCTGCTTTATCTAGTTGGGGATTAGGTTTTATCCAATTGAAGTGACTAGACTAACCTAGTAACATAGTGTATTGCACTCTCAATTTAGTTCAATTACTGTGGCTCTCCAAATTGTTCTGTACTGTCTGGTACTGTAATTTAAGCTGTTTTGTACTTTACTGTTGCTCTCCAAAATTTGCTTTTGTGCTAAATTAGTAAATAATAGACTTACAGGTTACTTTAAATTGTAATGTACTGTACTGTTGCTCTCCAAATTAAGAGTAATTATAATGAATAAATGAAATTTAATTTTTTCTGTAGTTTGGATGAAGACATTTGGCAAGTAAGGATCCATTTTGATGCAAGAGAACCATTGGAGATGAAGCTGTGTGGTTCAGATATTACTTATCTGAATTTGGTTGCAGTGATGGAAACCCAAGGATTTAATGCATATGATTGTTTGTTTCACATTGAAAATCCATCTTTAGGAGAGAAAGGGCTGGATTTGGTAGACAGTCATGCAGAATTACAGATGATAAAGAGGAAGATCCAGGACAAACTGGTGCTTAATTTGCTAGTCAGGGCTTGTCCACCCCCTGATACTGATTTTGAGAGGCAACATTTTGAAAAGCCAGACTTGTCCACTGTGGTGTACCAAGAGCCTGTTGTTTATGACCTGAGTGAGCCTCCTATCTTAGCTGTTGATCAGGAAGGAGTAGTCTTTGAGAGTCAATGTAGCACACATCACCCTGTTGCTCCTGCTGGTGTTTGCACACAAGAAAGCAGAAATGCAACTAACAAGTTGAAAGCAGTTTTGGAAGAAGAAGAAGAGGGATATCAAGGATTTGAGGCTTATGAGGACAGTGATTCCTCTGATGAGGATGGTCAAATTGGAAGTTACCCTAATTACATGGTTGATGAAGAAGATGTAGAGGTGGAAGAGGGAAAGAGGCAGAGAGAGCTAGAAGTACAAGAGGAAGAATCAGATGATGATCAATCAGAAGAGGAAGAAATGCTGCATTATGAGGGTGACACTGAAGTTGAGGACCCATTTGAGGTAGAGGAAGATAGGACTTTTGAACAAGAAGAAGAAACTATAGTTGAACCTGTAAAGAAGAAGCAGAAGCTGCCAGTTAGAAGAGGCCCAACCACTAGGTCACATTGTAGTGAGCTACCAGAGGTTGAACCTGATTTCAGACCATCCTCAGATGAAGAAGAGGAGGGGTTGTTGAGGGAGAGTGATGATGATGGTTTTCAGCCACTCTCTTTTGTCCTACAAAAGAAAAGGAAGAGTAGGGCAAAGAAAAGGCCTCCTAGGAAGTGGTACAATGATAAAATGGAGCAACCACATGAGCAACTGTGTATGAAGTTGTGTTTTAGGGATCAGCATCAATTCAGAGAAGCTTTGTTGAATTTGCACATCACCCAGGCCAGGAATTTCAGGTATCACAGGAATTCAGATCAGAGGATAATTGTTGAGTGTACAGATAAAAAATGCCAGTTCTTAATGGTGGCAGCAGTTATAAAAGGGGAGAAAACATTTGTAATTAAGAAGATGAGACTAGAGCACACTTGCCCTAGTACCACTGAGACCACCAGGGTTAGTGCTAAGTGGCTAGCACAGAAATATGAGCATCTCTTTAGATCTGATATAACTACTGGTATTCAGACTATAATTGATGCATGCAATGAAAAATATGGTGTAGATGTGCCCAAGTGCATGGCATATAGGGCAAAGAACATAGCTATTGATGCTGTGTTAGGAGATCACAGGAAGCAATATCCTAGGCTTAAAGACTATGCTCAGACTGTCATGGACACAAACCCTGGGAGTAGAGTAATAGTCACTACTGTTACTCCAGTACCTAATGCAAAAATACCCCACCCAGGCCCAAGATTCCATGCCATGTTTTTTTGCCTTAATGGAGCAAGGGAGGGGTTTCTCAATGGGTGTAGGCCTTTCATTGGTTAGTTCTTGAACCTTGTGTGAACCATTTACATATTGTAGAGTACTCCATATTGTATCTCACTTGGAAATGTTGATTATGCAGGTGTTGATGGATGCTTCATTAAGCTCACTACAGGTGCTCAACTACTTGCTGCCACTGGTAGAGATGGCAACAACAACATATATCCACTGGCATTTGGCATAGTTGGTCAAGAGGACACTCAGAGTTGGTGTTGGTTTCTACACCAACTGAAAATTTGCCTAGGGGGAGAAGTGGGCAAGTTTGGAACTTATACTATAATGTCAGATAGACAAAAGGTATGTGTTTGCATATTTCATTCTGTTTTGAACAAGTGTTTGCATTAGCTTAGATTTTCAAACTGTTTGTAGCTTAGACTTGTTAAATTGTTTGTGTCAGGGGTTATTGAATGCAGTGAATGTTGTGTTTCCAAGTTGCAACCAAAGATTCTGCCTTAGACATTTATATGCAAATTTCCAAAATGCTGGGTTTAGGGGTGAAGATCTTAAGAAGTGCATGGATAATGCTAGCTATGCCTACAATGAACACAAATTTAATATTGCAATGAATGATCTTAGAGCTGAAAGTGAGGAAGCTTGGGAGTGGCTTACTGCAATACCAAAAAAAACATGGGCAAGGCATGCATTTGACACAAACTGCAAGACTGACTTGGTAGTGAACAACTTGTCAGAGGTGTTCAACAAGTACATTCTAGATGTTAGGAGAAAACCTATAAGGACAATGTGTGATGGGATAAAAGATAAGCAGATGGTGAGGTGGCACATGAAGAGAGAGAGTGTAAAGGAAGCAAGATGGGAGATAACACCTCATTACGGTGAGAAGCTAGAGATTGAGAAGGAGAGGGCCAGATACTGCAAGCCAATACAGGCAGGGGTCAACTTATGGCAAGTTACAAGTGGGCAGCAAACACATGCTGTCAACCTGGAACTTGAGACTTGTGGATGCAGGAAGTGGGACCTTAGTGGCATACCTTGCAACCATGCCATCTCTGTAATAAACAAGGCTAAAAGGAAACCAGAGGATTATGTCAGTAAATTCTTCAAGAAAGATTTTTATGCTGCAGCTTATGAACCAATGATCTTTCCTGTGCCTGGTGAGCATGATTGGACAAGGACCCCTGGTCCAGACATAGAACCACCTGCATTCAAAATCAAGAGAGGAAGAAGGAAAGAAAAGAGGATCAAGGGCAAATTTGAAGTACCAAAGCCAAAAGAAACTTCAAGAATGGGGACCATAACATGTGGCAATTGTGGTCTCCAAGGGCATAGGTACACAAACTGTCTTAAACAGTTGAAGCCTGAGCTAGCTTTGAGGAAGAATAAGCATGTGGTAATAATTTTTCACCTTCAAATATACTAATGTTTTCTTTCTTGTACATTTCTTTCTAGCATTATTAACTGTTTCCTTTTCTTTGCAAGGCTAATCCAAGTACCTCACAGCCAAGAGCTGCTGGTCCTTCTACTGCACCAACAGCAAGACAACCAAGACCTGCTGCTTCTGCTCCTACACCACCATCATCTGGAGGAAGAGGAGCTGCTACTTCTACTACAACACCACCATCTGGAAGAGGAAGAGGAGCTGGCAGAGGAAGAGGAGCTGCTACTTCTACTACACCACCACCATCTGGAAGAGGAGCTGGCAGAGGCAGAGGAAGAGCTGGAAGAGGTGCTCCAATGCCATTCATTGCCCCAAGGCAATATGCTGACATTCCTACTGATGGCACACACACTGGATGGATGTCCTACTTCACTGCTAGCATGGGAGGTGGAGGAGCCATGTAATGTCAAATATTGTGGTGTTATTTTGGTTAAACTTGATGCTTGAGGTGGAGTACTGGTGGAGTACTCTAGTAATGTTGAACTTGATGCTTGTAATGTTGAACTGGATGGATATGTGGTTGAACTTTAGGTGATTATCTGAATGTTGAACTTTAGTTGGTTATCTGAACTTGCTACTGGATGCTGGTAATGAGAGTTGATTGTGACAAATCAGTACCACATTTGCAGATTATTGTGACAAATCAGTACCAATTCTACTGCTAGCTGTTGCATGTCAGTACCAATATTGGGGCATCACATAACATGCAGTACCACATTTGGGGATTCTGACATGTGGGCCATCCACCTTTCCTACTATTAAAGTGTGACAGCACAAGATCTCACAGGAGTGTGGGGACGAAACTAGGGTTCATCCGCGCAGCCAAGGACAAATCTCAGAGGCGAGGCGCTGACTGGGGCCGGCGGCGGAGAGATGTCGTGGTCGTCCAGTGCCGGGTCCGCTCCCGGATTTCGTCGAGCTGCAGGAAGGAGGGGGGAGGAGTCGCGCTCGCCGGTGCGCTACCGCGAGAACCCAATGGCATACGAGCCTCCGGTGATGTGCCACTGTTCAACTCTGAGGAAGGCGCCAAGATGGATCTCCTGGAGCAGGCAGAACCCTGGTAGGAGGTACTACAGCTGCGTGGATGCTATGGTGAGTGCTGTTTTTTCCCTAATTTTCTTCCTCTTTCTTCTGTGCAATAATTTTTGGCAGCATGGTGAATTTGCTTGTGTATCTTAATAGCACGGTGGCTGTGGATTTGTGCAATGGCATGATGATCCATTGCCCACATTCTGGAGTGAGCTCATTGGGGATCTGCGTGATGAAGTATGGAGGCTTAAAGGTGCAACTATTGCTAGATCTGAAGATCAATTTCCAATCCTGACTCCAAGTGAAGATGATGGCACAAGGGAGGCCATGTTTCTGTCTCTGCAAACTCAACTCAGAGAGAAGAATGCAGAGATTGCAGGGATTAGGGCCAAATTTCACAATGTGTTGTTTCTTTTCACTATATTTGTGCTTGGCTTAGTTGCAGGCAAGATATTAAGTTAGTTAGTTGCTTCAGTTGTAGCCAAGTTGTAATGGATCAAGTTGTAATGGATCAAGTTGTAATGGATCAGTGAAGTTATCTTCTGATGCAATGAGATTTAGTGAGTCTTGTTCCTCTTTTATTGCAATGTACTGTCTGGTTTGCTGCAACATTGTCATAATGTACAATCTACATAATCAGCATAACCATAGCAATACATAACCATACATAATAAGAAACTGATCCATACATAGCAATACATAACCATTGTTCACAATACATAGAGGAGTTCCACTTCAAATGCATAGTTCATCCTTTTCTCACAAAAGGATGAATAGCATAACTACTACATACATACACAGCCATAGTTCACCATTAGTACAAGCATACAGTACACAACATTAGTTCCTAGATGCTAGGTCATTACACAACCATCATTCCCAAAAGGTCAGCAATGCCACTAATCTCATTTCATCTTCTTCACTTCTCCAAGATGGCTTGAATCCCCCTGAACTTCTCCTTCAACTTTTCATTCTGAAACTCTAACTGCCACTTCTCTTCAATATGCTTTTTATTTCCCTTAAGCAGATCAACAACCTGAAGCTTCAACTCTAGCTTCTCTTGGGTGAGCTTCTCCTGACACTTAGTTACCTCTGCATTCTTCAGCTCCAAATTCATACTAGCTTCAGTAAGCACTTGCTTCTCTTTCATTTTGTTCAACTTCAAGTTCTGAATGACTGTTGCTTGAGCTCTTGTCAGGTTGAGCAGCACCTCATACTTCTGAGTAAGTTGCTGGGTCTCTGCATCTTTCTTTGCCATCTTTGCCTTCATATCATCAGTCAGTTCTTTTCTTACCTCCTGCTGATATGTAATGGCAGACTGCAGATGCCTGAAATCCACCACCTTATCTTCCTGGAAGTTCATCAGCTCATGCACATCTTGGACTAGCTTGTCATAGTTGGCCTCCAGCTTGTTCTTCTCTTCTGTCAGATGGTGGATAGTGAAAGAATTCTCAAGATTGTCATTCACCCTAGCACTTTTGGCATCTTCAACCATTGCCCATAGCTTCAACAATGCATTCTGCATTGTTGGGGGGCCACTGGTGATCAACCCATTCAACAAAGCCACAATTGCTACCTTCCTGCAAAAACAATAACAACAACAAAACAGTTCATACAGCAAGTAATTACACAAAATCACTGCAGTTGCCAAAAAGAATGTCTAAATTTAGCATCAGACCACTAAATTTAACAAGAGGAGCAACCACTTGAGTAGCTGACTGACTAGGTTCAGCCATTGTTCTAATGCAAAATATACTCATGCTTGACCTAAATAAGCTACTCTAACCACTATGAATCAAAATGTTGACACCAAGCAGAGTACTCCAGCAAACAAAGTCCAATATGGCACATACCGGCTGTGCACATGCTAAAAACCTCCTGCCTGTGTCTGTTCCTTCAAAGGCAACAAGCCTCTCAGATGCCATGCCGTGCTTCTCACATGGAGACATCACATCCAGCTCAAGCCCCTTGTAATCTGGATCTTCAATGGTGAAAGGAACCTGCAGAAGCTCGCACAAAGACAATGGCCAAATCAAAACCTAGTGAAATCAACCAAATCAAGAAATCCCAAATATGAAACCCTAACCCTAACCCTGTACTGACCTCGTTGAGACCGTCTGTGGAGGAAGAATGCATGTACGGGGGGCTAGAATGGTCGTCGCTGCTTTCGTCCTCCAAAACCATGGCGACGGCGGGGCGGTGCGGCGGCCGGCCGGCTGTCGGGACGCGGTCGGCGGCGATGGAGGAAACGAGCGAGGAGGAGGAGGGGGAGGGGAATGGTGCGGCCGGACTGGAGCTGGTGCGACCGGGCCGGTTAGGACAGCAGCGAACCGGCTCGTCCTAGTCAGCACGCGGGCACGCGCCGATTGGCCAGCGTGGCACCTGACGGGTGGGCCCGACCTGTCGGATCGGGCGTCAATACGTATAAATACGCGTTTTAGTCCAATTTGCAAAAATTTGGACCAATGTTGGTACTGACACGCAAAAATTAGCAATCGTGGTACCAATCTGCATGTGATGCCTGAATTGTGGTACTTCTGTGCAATTAACTCACCACCTAGCGACGACTACAAGCACTGAAGCGAGCCGAAGACGCGCCGCCGTCATCACCCCTCTCTCGTTGGAGCCGGGCACAACTTGTTGTAGTAGACAGTCGGGAAGTCGTCGTGCTAAGGCCTCTTAGGACCAACACACCAGAACATCAACGGTCGCCGATGAAGAGAAGATTTAGATTGGAAGGATCCAACCTGAAGACACATGAACTAAGACGAACAAAGACCGGATCCAAACGGATCCACAAAAAACAAACACCGACCGAATCCCAGGAGATCCGCCGGAGACACACCTCCACATGCCCTCCGACGATGTTAGGCACACCATCAGGGCAGGGGCTAGACGGGGAGAACCTTATTCCATCTTGAAGAAGTCATCGCCGTCTCATCTTCTTAAGCAGGACACAAACCCTAACAAAACCTGAAAAAAGCACCTGAAAACGGAACCCTCCCGCCGGCAAGGGTCGAGATCCACCGTGCACCCATGGCCCTAAGGCCACAGGAGACGTGAGAGATCGGCGGCACCGCCGACGGGAGGCAGAAACCCTAGCCGCCTTTTCTTGGAGGGGAGACAAAGGGGGGGTTTGTTTTAGCACAAAAGGACAATTTATAAAGTATCAACACCTCGATGTATTTTCTTTACTACTCTCTTCATTCCGGTGGATATGACGTGTACGCATTTTCAAACCAAACTTTGATAATCAATTTAACCAACAAAACAGAAGTTGCGTGAATTCAAAAATTATAACCCTGATTTTCTTTTTCGAATATGAATTTCAGTGGGATAAACTTTGGTCACACATAACTCACGTTTCCTTGGTTAGTTAAATTCTAAAACATGTGCACATTTTTCTATCCTTTTGAGAGATATTCATCGTACCAATGTTGTTCCACTTGATGTCATCGGTCCGTGCACCACCTCCACCTGTGAACTTTACCTTTCTTTCATTTTTGACGTGATACCTACCTGTGCGCTTCACTGGTCTAGGAATGTTGTTCCTTTGACACCGAGCGGACGGCCCGTACTGGGCGCACGTATACGGGCTATGCTCCTCTGCCTTCACATCACATTTTCAGTCTCCATGGACAAGATTACAAGAAGCTTTCGATCTGACAAAAGGCGAAAACGCAGCGCAGCGCCCACGAACCAAATCATTCCGGAAGATCACGCCCAATCAGCCGGTCACCAACGAAAGAAGTAAAGGGAAAGATGGGCGGAAAAGATCGACGGAGCAGCGCGTACAGCGGTACAGTCGTACAGAGCGAGATCAGAGATCGTACGCGGAAGATCTGCATGGGGGCGTAGCGAGAAGAGAATCGATGCGCGCGCATCCGGCCGAAACGACGTCGGCCCTGCTCGACCGATGCGAATCCAGCTAGTGGTGGCGCCGCCCTGTACCGCCACGGGCGTGAGTTGTCGCAATGCCGCTGCGCCACGCCGGCGGCGATGCCTCGCCACTTTCCCGTTGCTGCAATGTTCGGCTGCGCTTTTCTAGCTTTGCCCGGCCGGTTCGTGCTGCATGCAGCGGTTAATGCATGTGGAATGGGGTAGCTTTTGCTGGAGCACATGGAATGGACGTGGGTTGGTTATGCATGTGCCAATGTCAATGGTGGCCTTTCTTTCGCTCTAAATTTTTTAAAAAAATGTGGGAAAGTCAACGTGTGCAGTTCCTATTGGGTGGTGCAATCCTTTTGGTATTCCAGGTGAGCAACAAAAACACACATGGACGGTGTACCCTTTTCCATTCCATCATCGCCCACTCCACATACCTTTTCCATTTCTGTGAAACGAGGCGAATTAGAACGGCTCCTCTGACTCTTCTACATGGCATCTTAAGTTAGGTTCTAGGAGTACATGGCCGGCGTTCCCTACGAATTTGTACGTGCATATAGGCTGATGGTCTATGAAGACATGCAGCTAGGGTATTCCTTTTTCTAATTTATTATAGGAGTATAATTAAGAAAGTTCTCGTGAGGCTACGTACAGAATAGGGTGCTGTTCTACTGCATGGCGAATATATTATCCATATATATAAGACGGTTGAGTTGGAACTGAGATGAAGTCCATGAATGTATGGACGTTATCGATCGATGCATGCACAGAGACAGAATCCATTGCGGACGATCGAATCAAGTTATCTGATGTCATAGGTACGTTAAGGACTAGTTAATTGCCGCCCAGTATGATTACTCACACTCAGACCCACACCAACCTAGCTAAGCTAGCCGATGGTCCATAGGCATGCATGGCTGACCATATTCGTCGGCTTAATTAGTGCTTAAATATGTTTTTGCCCGAAAGTGCATGCCACTCATGATCACGAGGTCAAAGTTTATTCTCCATGCACTCTATAGCAGTATGAGAAGGTTGAGTGGAGGGTGTTCTTCACCTGTGGTCTCAGATAGGCAGATGCATTGCATATTAGTTTGTCTACTACTAATACTCTACTACAATGTGTGATAAAAAGTGTACACTATGACTCTATGAGACAGATATTTATGCCATGCATGTAAAAAGCTCTTGTGGAAGTCAACTGCATAAAACAAAGTGAGTGCGAAAGAGACGCGTGGCTAATGGACGCAATTGCGTAAGAATTAAGGTACTCGCCTGCTCTTATCTGCTTGCTTAGGGAGACGATTATCCTAATGGAAAGAGAACAAGCAACGAACTTGCCAGCTTGATTAGAGTGATGATATTGACCTACTCGTGATCGTAAAGTAGTGCTAGACTAGCTAATGACGTCGTAGAGAATTTCAAAGTTCTCGCTCCCATTGGCTATGCGGCAACATATGATATGAATAATGTAGCGAGGGGAAAGGCAAGGGCACTATGTAGCCTAGCAGCGACAAGAGCTCGAGATTGTTTACACGGAAAATTTAACGCAATAATCGTGGTGCATCATGACGTGGAAAAGAAGAACCCAATACTTTTCTCTCACCTTGCCAAAGTTCGCTTAAGCTTTGCCATTAGTATGCTGCCCGCACCTTACTATTCCAAGAAAAAACTATATTCCGGAAATCAATATGAGTTTTTTCACAATGTTTTATTTATGCATTTCAGGTATGTGCCTGCTTATACGAATACTACAATATAGTGCTCCGTTTGGAAGTTGCATCGTGTCACCTTTGCTTCGCCAGCCGAATATATAACAATATAAGTAGAAAAGGAAATAGACTTGTCAAAATGTTGAGAAAAAATGAAGTATGTACGTACGCGACGCGGTCGTCTGCTTTGCGGTTATGTTTTCTTTACCAAAAGAAGAATCAGCAGCAAATTCTACTGATGTCGGCAATGCCTTTCCATGGCGATGTTCGGCACTCCCGTCGGCTCCTACAGCCGATTCCCCCACTGGAGATGCGATCTTATCTCAGACCTGACGAAGAAAACATTCTCCCCCTTCATCTTTTGTATTTCACTTTGGTCTTTTGTCCGCGACATAAATAAAATTATGGAGGCTCACGTCGTTGCACTTGCACGGCTCACATTTAGGCACCGGAAAAACATACATACCGGCCAACCAAAAAAACACCCCGCATCATCCAGTTTCCTTGCTGGCTACTACTAGTAGTCTAGAACGAGAAAAGCAAAACGGTCATTCCTCCCTCCACTAGCCAGCATGTGAAATGGACAGCACAAAGGATTCTCCGCATCGCCCTCGGCCAAAGGCACGCTCCAACATGTCCGATTCTTCTTCCCGCGCACTTTTGCTTTCGCACTCCCTGAAATCGTTCATGCGGATTGGTGATGGTTTCGACTTGTTGTTTTGGCTGTCGATCCCCGGTGATCTTGACCCGTCTCGCTTTCCCGGCACATGTTTTCTTTGGCATCATGGCCCGGCGGATCAGCCTCGTGACAACGGACGGGAACCATGTCATGCGTCTGAGTTGGATTAACACTGGGTGGAATTTCGTTTGGTTTGTGGACAGGAACCGGGGGAGCGCCATTATTCGCTGTAGATCCCCGTAGGCGGATAGGATCGTCCGGCTCTGTGGTTAAGGAGCGGGAGCAAGAAAGCGAAATGGACGCCAAGTTGGACTGTTGGAGAGCGGTTGTGTCGCTTGTATGGCTCCATGTAAGGCAGCACCTTACATGGATCAGGATCGTCGCCGCTCCCTCCGTGCAGTGCAGCATGGAATAACAACAGAACAGAATGGTGTCAGCCTCGGCACAAAGAAAAAAAAGGGTTAATTCTCATCTACTGGGAAACATATTTAGCTCCATGTTGGAGCTTTAACCCAGTGGGCAGTGGTCTCCATGTAGGAATCTGATAGCGCACATTGGAATTTCCTTTACAAACGGAACGGGCATATTCCGGGTCCGGCACCGGGGGCGAGCGGCAAAACTGTGAGTGACAGGGATAAGCTTCACTCCCTAGTGATGGAGGGGTTCACTGAAAAGCTTGTCACAGGACCACCAGGGACAAGAAGCCTTTGTGCTACAACAGGGAGCGAATCCGCCCAGCACCCACGTTTGTTTAGTTTGCACGCGTTCCACACGGCCCAGTTTTGTATCGACTGATGCTCGCTCTCTACCGGATTGCCAAACGATGAATAAGCCTTTTTCTTGGTGATGCGGGTTGGGCCGTGTTACCTGAACCGGTCCAACGCTGCAGTTGCACGAGGCGAGTGAGCGACAAGTTCTGTGCTTCTCTTCTGGATTTGGGAAACAGGATCTAGCCGTCAATTAGCAAGGGCAACGAAGATACACGATAATTCCTACATGATCTGATCAGCAAACAGAAATGCAAGAAGCCATAGACCAGAATCGATTGTCCAGTCCAGAGTGCAGCTGCTAAGAAACAATGCCCCAATTGTACACTTGATGAAGTCTATGCGGCTGCTTACCAAATCTGCTAGGGGAAGACAGTCCAATCACCTGAGCCGACAGCTGGGAATTCTTGTGCAGGAGTTAGTTTAGGTGATGTAGCTTCCTTGCTGGTCCTGAAGCAAACGAGCAGAGGACTTTGCGTCCAAATACAGACCACGGACTTCTTCGAGATCAGCCTGATAGAGGATCATGAGTTCAGAATACAGATGACTAAGATCAGGCTAGGAAGATGACATGTTATTTAAATCCAACACATACCTTGCAGATCTTCTCTCTCCCATTAGCCTTGGCAACTACGCTAGCAGGCGACAGCAGCTGAATAGCATGTCTGCAAAGAGATTCAAGATCTATTACAACCATTAGTACCAACAATAAACTGGCCTTGTGATGACAAACCCTGTGATAGTAACGCACACACTGGACATATAGGCATGTTAAAATTCACATAGCAGAACACTAAAAGTGGGATGACAGCCAAAAGACAGGGTGGAAACTGTCCTAACTTTAAAGGCTCGAGAAAGTCCTTTCAAACCAACATTTCAGCTAATTTTTTTATTTAATTTCACATTTCTAATCTTGGCATGGGACGCAAATGTGTGGGCATAATCCAAAACAACAAGAAGAACCATACCTCAAAGATGTCTGCTGCCCAACCTCCCCTAGAAATGCAAGACTGTCCTCATCAATTTCAATCTCCTCCACTTGTGCTCTAATAGCTAATATCTGCAACGCACAACAAACAAACATCAAATGCATTTCTACATAGGAAAGTTAAAACACATAATAAGACATGAAATAGGAACCTGGATCATCTCGATAGGGCCATATATCTGTGTACGTACAATAACCAACCTATCTAGAAGGTCGACTGGGATACCATGTGGACTTGTCATGTCAGTTCCCCTAGATAAATAAGAGTAAAATAATAAGATGTATAAGGGCGCAAAATAGTACATAAAAGCAATGTTTTTAAGGTGGTAAGGCGAGCACCCACTGCCCTGACGCCTAAGCGCCTAAAGTGAGCATAATTGCAAGGCGCTGCCAGGGAATCCAGTATTGCAGTTCAGCATCGAGCAGTTCACAACACGTCAATCGAATTTCAAATTTCTTACCTCACAGTACATATTCCTCTGTTTGTAGCAAGTATTACAATTGGCGATAATGAGCTCTCGAGAGCACGATTAAGATAAGAGAAGCACTCAATGTCCAGCATGTGAACCTACAGATAAAGTTATAGTCATTAATGAAATCAGACCACTGTAAGGCATAATTCTAACTCCGTCTGTCAACTTTGAACTAAATCAGCAACACTTATTTTGGGACGGAGGGACTACCATTTAGTAGCATAAGGCCTTGTACAATGGGAGGTGCTTAGAGAAAAAAACCAGGCTTTTCTTAAGCACCGGTGCTTATTTGTACAAGATAGACGCTTAACTAAGCGTCTCTCCTGTAGAAATAGGCACCGGTGCTTCAGAAAAACCCGGTTTATTTTTCTAAGCACCTCCCATAGTACAAGGACTAAAGCCACTTAGTTTACGAGAACAATGCTGTCCACAGTATGGACACTTATTTATTTGGCAATAGGAGAAGTTGGAAATAAACAAGTCCAAGCTCATTAATATTTTAGGAAATCCAAAACAAGCCTATGAAGATAAGTAGATTTTCCTATGAAGATAAATAGATTTTCAATCATGAGACAATAATATAATACCTCATCAATGAACAGCACACCAGGTACAAGCTCTGCAATACCTTCGTCAATATATCTATTAACCACCTACGACCATACAAAAGAAAAGGCACACATTCCAATAGGTCTATCAAAATTTGATCCAAATTTTAAAAATAAGATGTTACATAATCAGAATTTTGAAACCTTATTGATCTCTTGGCGCAGCTTCTCAGTGATTTCAGTCTTCCGTGGCTTCATCATCTGGCCCATAAGGGACAAAATATCTTGGCCTCCTTGTGGCTGGGCATTTGCAGCGTCAAGGTCATGCAGTGTAACGTCCTATGCAGATGAAAGAATATAATTTACTTCTCTCAGTTGATTTACATTGAACTTGAAAACACGAAGAATATGCTTCTATGTTACAACAAAAATAGGAATTTTCACTCTATACTATTGGAAAAGATTATCACCCAACGAGAGAATAGAGAACAAACCACACTCAACTTAATTGTCCTTCGTCGGATGTGGGTATGTAAGAATGATTCTAACTTTCTCTAGACAGGAACAAGAACAACGATTCCTTCTTAATTGGTCAATTCAAGAAGAAAATAATTAACTGGGTTTGAGCAGATGATCAAAAATTTGGCACAATCTTATTAGCTTGTGAACTTTATGTTTCTTATCAAGGAAGGCACAATTGATAATGTGGACTGAGTGTTTGATGCAATCTTAATCATTAGGTTATGGATTTTCCGTTTCTATCTTCTGGAATTTAGCAGGAGCAAGCAACTTACAACTACCTGGCAGGGAAACCACATATTTAAGCATGCTTGAGCACACGAAGGTATGATAATAAGCTCCATCTTAACAAATGCATCATGCGTCCACCTTTGATCCTTTAGATTAGATACAAATATGCTGCAATTGCGTACTATATTATCATCAAATTTGTACCTGCACTATTTCTTTTTTCTTGTGGACTTCCCCTTTGGGAATTGGCACATACTCCTCTGCTTCAAGATCGTATTCTGTAGCAAAAGCATCACATCTGCCAACTCTTTTCACTGCACCGCTGTTAGCTTCGATGTATATAACATCACCCATTGCCACCTGCATCCCGTATACAAATGATGAAATGTGCAGAATACAAGTAGGAGAGCCAATTCAAGTGAGAAATGAAAGTAAGATATAATGCATCATATCTCAATTTAAGTAAAAGAACACGATGTTTTGTTATGCCACAACAGAATATCTAAAAACGAACAAGAGAAATATGATCATGTGACTTTCCACACTTGCCATGAGCTTGCACAGGTTAAATATTGCATAAAGACAATATTCTGAACACATAAGATACACCATCCACCCACTGTTATTCAAAGTGAGAATACAAATGCAACCTAACAGTCTAGCAACAGAGGCAGAGAGCAAGGGAGGGTCGGGAGCAGACAGTAACCTTTTCCTTGATTAAAGCATCATAAATTGTAGGATCTAACTTTAGTTGTTTAGTCCCTTTTACAGTCTTCAGGCCAATTACTACATGGCTCATGCTTTTCCCATATCCACCATTTGAACTCTCAGATTCTTCTGGGGAAAGCTCCGTAACCTAAAAGGCAAGCAAAATCATATAGCCACAAACACTAGAATATTAGTTCTATTAGAAAATGGTGACAACGAAAGTGTTAGTATCAAGTAAAACACTAATTCAAGAACAATATCTTTTTTCAAATTTCAAAAGGACCATACAGGTCACTCCTACCTCTCCTTCATAGACTTCTTTGTTTTCCTTTATACGCAAGCCTATAGCTCTACGGAAATTTTCCATCAGCACCTCAGTTTTCTTGACCTCAGAAGAGTACACTTCTGATCCTACCATAGGACAGAAAGGGACCTGCATTGCAGAATAGGAAGAGAAGATTGAAGCTTCTTCCAAAATAGAAGTAGACGCAGGGCATCAATTGTAAAGCAGTATATAGTTCAATGCAAACAAAATTTCATATACATTGATTGGAATGAATAAGACAGCCAAAATTTCATATACATTGATTGGAATGAACAAGACAGCCTGATAAATTGCTAGCAAATGCTAGTAATCGACCAAATTTACTCCAGAGTCTTGGTGTAAGTATGTTCTAAAGAACAGCACACTTCTCATCGGCAGAGCAGCATACTGAAATATTTTGGACCAGCAAGAAGCAGAATATAGAACTCAAAACAAATTCTTAATGACCAAGACAAATGGTAACACATTCCTGGCAAAAATGATAGTACTAGAGAACACCAATTTAGTTAAGTAGATGAAATAAAATTCAACCACTCTAGCAACATCCCAGCTACAACAAAATAAAAGGTGTGAATGCTCCAATGGTCAGAGCTCACAGTGAATTAAATTGGTTGCGTGTCTGACTGGAACTAGCTGAGACCTTGCAAATGCAGAGCTGCCTGTTCATCATTCGGATGCTGCTCACGAGCAGTAAGCTGGCATTTTCTGAAAAGAGACTAAGTGATCAAGGACTGTCCAGTAAAGCAGTAACACCCTAGCCTCCAAATTTGGACCAACAAGCCCAAATCTAGTCCAATTCCACGCCACCCCCGAATACAAGTTGTACATTGCAGCAAAACATGTAACAGTAGCACTAAAAGTATCTATAGCAATTTGTGAGGGAAATAAAGAATTGACCTTGCTGCCCAGCTCCTGGGAGATGCCAAGAGCGAGCGCGGTCTTGCCGGTGGCAGGTGGGCCGGCAAGGAGCAGCGCCCGTCCAGCCATCTTCTTCTGACGGATCATGTCGACCACCAGCCCACACGCCTCTCTCGCCTCCGCCTGCCCCACGAATCCCGCCGACATCCCTATCGCCGTCCCATTGGCCTGCGAAGAGGAAAATTCGGGGAACCACTCCTGAGCTAAAACTCTGGGAAAATCTCCGCCCGCAGGAGGAGTGGAGAAGCAGGAGAGATGGAAAAGCATGTACGTCGAGGCCGAGGCCCTTGATGTGGGTGTGGGTGGCGACGCGCTGCTTCTTCGACGTCGACTGTACCTCGTCGATCCTCATCGTCGCCGCCGCCGCCGCCGCCGCCGCCGATTTTTGCGCTCTTTGCCTCTTTCTTTCTCTCTCCCGGGGCGGCTAGGGTTAGCCGCGGAGGTGTGTGAGGAGAGGAGGATGCAAGGCGGCGGCGGAGAATACAGAGAAGAGAGCGAGGGGGGGTTCGCGCCGGTGCGCTATGGTGCGGGAAGGTGGCGGGGTCGGGCGGCGCGGCGGCGGCGATTTCGGGCGTAGAGGTGCCGAGACAGGGGAGAGTTCTTTTTTTTTTTTTGAGGTGATAAAGCGGCGAAACGCCCGTGTCTGTCAGAACGGCGTGGCTTCGCCGTTTGGGCCGGCCCATGGTTATTTCGCTGTTGCTTCGCTGTTTTCTTCTCTTTTCTGTTTCTGTTTCTTTTTTTTTCTCTTCCTGTTTCTATTTCTCTTCTTCTCATTTTTATTTTTCATTTTTGCCAATTTATTGTTTCTTTTTTCTATATACAAAGTTCATTGAGTGGTACAAACAGTGCTCATCGTACATTAAGGAAATGTTCATGTTTTTTTTACAAAAGTTCATCATGCATTATAAAAATGTTCATCGTATATTAGAAATTGCTCAATGAATATATAATCACCGTGTGTTTTTAAATTTGTTAAGTGTATATTACACAAATGTTCAATGTATATTCAAAAATTGTTCAACTTATATTACAAAATTCTCAATGCGTGTTAAAAATTTGTTAAACACATATATTCATATTTTTTTCAAAAATGCTCATCGTATAATGATAAAAAAATCATCCTGTATTATTTAAAATGGTCACCTTTTTTAAGAAAACGTTCAACATATATTAAAAAATGTTCAATATGTATTTTTTGAAAATTTTCAAAGGTACAATATTAAAAAAAGCCGTGCCGCAAATCTATAACTACAAATCATTAGACTACCCACAATGGGAGTAACATAGATAGTAACATCACACATATCTAGGTAAAATAGATGATGTGGCAACTAATTGATAAAGAATGAGAGGCATGCCGTAACATAGCTAGTTACTCATAGTATGAGTAACATTACACATACCAAAATAAGATGAGTCTACAACCTAATAAATGAAGTGTTGCATACATAGTTTCAAAGAGCGAAGATAGCATCCGCTATTGCGTCCGAACTAGCGCTAGCGCTATAGCGTCCGCTATTGCTCAAATTAAATGTCAATACTTTTTGTTAATGATCTAGAAATATACACAATAATCTAGTGTTATTAGAGCATCTCTAGCAGGCCCCTTAAAATGCACAAAACTGTAAAATAACCGTCGGTTTGCAATTTTAGGCGAAAAAAACAACCCGAATAGAACCCGTAAACCACTCCGACCAGTAATTTTTTTTAAGGAGTGCAGAAAACATCCTGGCCAAACCCGTGAAAATAAGGATTTTAGAGGCAACCCGAGGGCGCCATGTATACGTGAAAGACCGTTGGCGGGAGTCCAACTGCCAACGAAAACTTCATGGCTCGCTCCCCACCGTCTGTCCCCGCCCGCCGCCCGCCCAGCCGCCCGCGGCTCTCTCGACGGAGGAGCTAGCTTGCTAGCTAGCTGAATCGAATCATTTCGAACGTAGCTAGCTCTGGCTGAATGGATGCACGTCTAGCTAGCTCGCTAGGGCGAATGGAGGAGTCCAGCCGCCGCCCGCGCGTCGTGGCTAACGATGCCATAGACCTAGGGTAGGGTTATAGACCTGACCTATACGCCCTTCCCAAGGTCACTACCCTAGAAAAAAGACATTCAAAGCACAACAGGAAGTATCAACTGAAAACGTCGAGTGCAATTCACTCGACCAATCACCTCACTCGGATACCCCCAATTTCACTCGACCTGGATGGAGTCATTCGACCATACAGGGAACCACTCGGAGTACAGAAGACCTAGAGTCACTCAGAATGGCAACGGTTAGGCGTTCACCCCATAGTCTTAAAGATCATTGATGGCACTTTATAGTTGGCGTTACCAGTAACGCCCTATCTTAATGTACATTGGACCCCTGTAACGGAGGACGGCTGGAGTCCTGGCGCACTCTGTATAAGCCACCCCCTCCTGTAGGACAAGGGTTCGCACCCCTTGTAACACACGCCTATATTCCAGTCGACCGCCTCAGGGCACCGAGACGTAGGGCTTTTACCTCCTCTGAGAGGGGCCTGAACTCGTAAACTCGTGTGTACAACCTCGCCGTAGCTAGGGCCTCACCTCCTCATACGTACCCCCTATTCTTACTGTCAGACTTAGTACGATGACAGTAGGTGCCCACCTTATGGCAAAGCGTTTTAGTAATTTCCGGCGAGGTTGCGTTTTCTTCGATCTTCATCAACATGGTTTTCGGCGGCGGTTTGGTCATGGGCCACGAGTTCTGACTCGGTGCGCTCACTTTCGTCGCCGACGACTCCGCCTAGCTCGAAGAGGCCCCCCTCGATGTCGAGGCTCTCTCGATCCGCGGATCGTCGCACTTCCGCGTGAGTGCCTGCGGCATCCTCTTACGACAGTCGTCGACTCCGTACTGGTCGACCTTCACGCCGCCTACTCACTCCGCTGGCCGCCGCCGCAAGCGATCTGGTCGGTCGCGGCTCCAGCGGTGGCCGAAGCACGCGATGGCTCGCCAGACGGCCACCCCCCAAGTCTCGGCAATCGAGCCCGACGAATTTCATTGTGGTCCAGTCGACCTGTCGACTGGTTCTGCAGGGATGTTTTCCGAGAGCGGGAGTTGTGACCCCACGACGGAAGTTCTCATGGTCGACTTTCGTCGCAGCCCGCCTGGGTTTCACCACAGCGGCGGCAACGGTGGTGGCGATGGCGCGTCATTCGGCCACGAGGAGTACGAGCCCCAACCTCTCAATTCGCAGCAGAGGGAGGAGCTGCACCACTGCAACATGGAGGCCCTCCAGACCCCCATCATAGGGGAAACCACCGAGGCTCGGACCTTGGAGGCTGTGCGCCTGGCCACGTTGCCTGAGCGCACCCGTTTGGATAATCTCCAACATTCTCTCGGTGAATGTGCCCATTGACTGATCCCCGAATCCAGTCGACGTCCACGATAATTGTTTCCGCCTGAACCTCAGGTATTCCGCACACCGATCCAGAATCTTGCAGCTGCTACGCGTATAGCAGAGTCTATTCAGCTGTCCCGTTCAGAAGCTGGGAGGGGCTTGGAACGGATCAGAGCGCTGCTCTGAGCAGCAGGAGAGCTGAACTCCGTTGTTTCCCAGTCACGGAACAAGATCCACAGCAGGTCAGTAAGGTCAGATATAGTTCAGTCGGCGCACAGTCCTGGGTTGCCTTTGCGGCGTGAAGATCGTGATCACCGTTGAGATCAGCACCCAGTAAGAGCTCATGGAGAGTTTGATCGTGAGTACGCACGTGACAACCACCATCGAGTGCCTTCACCCCTTTCGAGGGACGGGCCGTACGCGCCCCGGCGGTATGACGGCAGGCGCCCGTATGGTAATGACCACAGAGTTCCAGTCGACCCAAGAGAGCCTGGGTTCGATGCAAGGTTAGTCCTTGTACAAGGTTTGGTCGACCGAAACAGAGCATACAAAGAAGGGTTGGCTAGAGACAGGCCAAGTGGAAGCAGGGGCCATGTTTCCGGCCCGGAGTGTTTCGGAAGAGCCATCCGAGCCGCTGAGATTCCTCACAACTTCAGATTGGCGACTGGCGTCAGTAAGTTCACAGGAGAATTGAAGCCTAACAATTGGTTGGAAGACTACCGAGTGGCTGTGTATATTGGTGGCAGCAGTGACCAGGTAGCCATGAAGCACCTCCCTCTGATGCTTGAAGGTTCTGCCAGGGCTTGGCTGAATTAGTTGGCTCCGGGAAGCATTTTCATCTGGGATGAGTTGGCCTGAGTGTTTACCAAAACGTTCGAGGGCACCTGCAAGAGACCTGCTGGTTTGTCAGAATTGCAGCATTGCATACAGAAACAGAATGAGACCTTAAGAGATTATATCCAGATATGGATCACCCTTCACCACACAGTGGAGAACGTATCAGATCATCAAGCAGTTTGTGCCTTTAAAGAAGTCATTCGCTACAGAGAGCTCAATCTGAAGTTCGGGCGGACCGGAGACATGTCTCTGGCTCGGATAATGGAGATTGCCACCAAGTACGCTAACGGCGAGGAAGAGGATCGACTCCGGAGTGGCAAGAACAGATCAGTCGCCCAAGACACCGGAGGAGGAAACTCCAGTCGGAAGCAGAAGCGAAAGGCTGAAGCTGCGGGCCCTACCGAAGCAGCAGTTTTGAATCAAGGAAAGTTCAAAGGGAAGCCCAAGGGGCCATGGACCCCTAAAAAAGTGAAGGATCAAGATGGAAATGATGTACTTGATTTGCCGTGTCATATACACACCAAGAAGGATGAAGAGGGGAATCTGATTCTCCCCAAGCATACCACTCGACAGTGTCGAATCCTGATTCTGAGTTTCCGTGAGAAAGGTCAGCCTAGTGAGGAAGAAAAAGAGTCTGATAAGGAAGAAGACAAAGACGAGGATGATGGTTACCCCAATGTCAAAGCCACTTTAATGATTTTTGCTGACGTCGAGAGCAAAAGTCGACTGAAAGTGATCAACAGGGAAGTAAACATGGTTGCTATGGCAACGACGACATATTTGAAGTGGTCAAAAAACCCATCACATTCGACCAGTCTGACCACCCAACACACGTTGCCACCCCTGGGCGGCAAGCGTTGGTGGTCGACCCAGTCGTTGGGGGCACTCGACTGACCAAAGTTTTGATGGACAGTGGCAGTGGTCTAAATATCATGTACGCTGAGGCCCTCAAAGGGATGGGCATCCCGATGTCCAAGCTCACTGAGAGCAACATGCGATTCCACGAGTCATCCCAGGAAAGAAAACCGATTCACTCGGTCTTATCACTCTTGACGTGGTTTTCGGCGATGAGAAGAATTATCGCAAGGAAAAGTTGACCTTTGAGGTAGTGGATTTCAAAAGTGTGTATCATGCCATTCTGGGCCGGCCTGCATATGCCCGTTTCATGGCTCGACCATGTTATGTGTACCTCAAGTTGAAAATGCCCGACCCCAAAGGCGTGATAACAGTCACTGGGAATCGTCAAAGAGCAGAAGATTGCCTCCAGAAAGGCTGTAAGATTGTCGATGAACAGATGCCAGTAGTGGAGTTCCAAGAGTACCAGAAGAATGCAGATCCAAGTGATTTGTTGTGTGCCAAAAAACCTGCCTCTGAGTCTGCATTTCAGTCGGTCAGCGAAACAAAACCAGTTCACATTCACCCGACCGACCCCAATGCTGCTCCGACCCATATTTCAACAACACTCGACAGCAAATAGGAAGAAGCGCTCATCCAGTTGCTCCGTGAGAACTGGGAAATCTTTGCATAGAAACCATCAGACATGCCAAGTGTACCCAGGGGACTGGCTGATCATCATTTGCGAGTCGACCCAAAAGTAAAACCCGTTAAAGAGCATCTCTGTAAGTCCGCCATGGAGAAGAGGGAGGCGATTGGCAAAGAGGTGGCTCGGCTTCTGGCAGCAGAGTTCATCCGTGAGATATACCACTCTGAGTGGCTCGCCAACATCGTCATGGTCCCCAAGAAAGATAAGTCACTTCGAATGTGTATTGATTTCAAGCATATCAATCGGGCCTACCCGAAAGATCATTTCCCTCTGCCCCGCATCGACCAGATAATCGACTCAACTGCAGGATGTGAGTGCTTGTCCTTCTTGGACGCGTATTCCGGGTACCATCAGATCCGTGTGTATGGACCCGATGAGATAAAAACAGCTTTCATCACTCCATTCAGATGTTTTTGCTATGTCACTATGCCCTTTGGCCTCAAGAATGCTGGCACCACGTTCACGCGCATGATTCAGAAGTGCCTACTCACTCAAATCAGTCGAAATGTGGAAGCATACATGGATGACATAGTGGTTAAGTCACGCAAAGGTTCCGACCTGCTGACTGACCTCGCTGGAACCTTTGCCAAATTAAGAAGATATGATATCAAGCTCAATCCATCAAAGTGCACATTCGGAGTCCCAGGCGGAAAGTTACTAGGTTTTCTCATTTCCGAACGGGGGATCGACGCAAATCCAGAGAAGATTGGCACAATCCTCCGAATGAAGTGCCCTATGCGTGTGGACGGTGTTCAAAAGCTTACTGGTTGTTTGGCTGCATTGAGTCGATTCATCTCACACCTCGGTGAAAAGGCACTTCCTCTTTACCGACTAATGAAGAAGTCCGACAAGTTCGAGTGGAATGACAAAGTTGAAGCAGCGTTTGAAGAGCTCAAAGCCCTGATTTCCACCCAGCCGATGCTTGCTGCTCCAGTTAGCAAGGAGCCTTTACTGCTTTACATCGCAGCCACTGGACAGGTTGTCAGCACAGTGCTCATGGTCAAGCGGGAAGAAGAAGGCAAGGCCTTCAAAGTTCAACGCCCAGTTTATTATATTTCAGAAGTCTTAACTCCGTCCAAGCAGCGATACCCACACTATCAGAAGCTTGTTTATGGAATTTATCTGACCATGAAGAAAGTAGCACACTACTTCTCAGACCACTCGGTTTCAGTAGTCAGTGATGCTCCACTATCAGAAATCCTAAACAATAGAGATGCAATTGGTCGAGTGGCAAAGTGGGCGATTGAACTCCTTCCGTTAGATATCAAGTTTGAGGCAAAGAAGTCCATCAAGTCCCAGGCAATAGCAGATTTCCTTGCAGAGTGGACTGAACAGGAGCAACCGACTCAGGTTCACTCAGAGCATTGGACTATGTTCTTTGATGGCTCCAAGATATTGAATGGATCCGGTGTAGGAGTGGTTTTGGTATCCCCAAGAGGCGACAGCTCAACTATGTACTCCAGATTCACTTTGATTCTTCAAACAACGAAGCTGGATATGAGGCACTTCTGTATGGGTTGCTTCACTCGGCGTCCGATGCCTGATGGTATACGGCAACTCAGACTTAGTGGTCAATCAGGTGATGAAGGAATGGGATATCAGGAGTCCAGCGATGACCGATTATTGCAATGCAGTCAGGAAGCTAGAAAGAAGTTTGAGGGGTTAGAGCTCCACCATATACTCCGAATCAAGAATCAAGCTGCTGATGAGCTGGCGAAGATAGGTTCCACTCGGAAGACTATCCCCAGTAATGTGTTTTTGGAGCATCTCCACACCTCGTCAGTACAGGATGATCCCTTCAAGGAAGAGCCCCCACAACCAATAAGTTCAACAAATCCGACTAAAATCAAAATTCCAGCTATGGTCGACTTGATCATGGAAGTCTTAGTGATCACGCCCGACTAGACGGTGTCGTATATCGCATACATACTCAAGAAGGAACTCCCAGAAGATGAGGACGAGGCTTGCCAGATTGTCCGATGATCAAAGGCTTTCACCATGATAAAATGGCAACTTTACAGAGAAAGTGTGACAGGAGTGGCTCAATGCTGTATCACCCCAGAAGAAGGCCGAATGATTCTAAACGATATCCACTCGGGGACCTGTGGTCACCATGCGTCCTCTCGGACCATCGTGGGCAAAGCATACCGAGCGGGATTTTATTGGCCTCGTGCAAATGAGATGGCGAAAGATATAGTCAACAAGTGCGCAGGTTGTCAGTTCTACTCCAACATGTCCCATAAACCCGCATCTGCCTTGAAGACTGTTCCACTCATCTGGCCGTTTGCAGTCTGGGGGTTGGATATGGTCAGACCCTTCAAGACCGGCAGAAGTGGTTTCGCTCATTTGCTCCTAGCAGTCGACAAGTTCACCAAATGGATCGAGGCCAAGCCTATCAAAAACCTTGACTCAAGCACCGCCGTCAGCTTCATCAGAGAGTTGATATTCAAATATGGAGTCCCTCATAGCATTATCACGGATAATGGCTCCAACTTTGATTCTGATGAGTTCAAGGCGTTCTGTGCTTCCCTAGGCACTCAGGTCGACTACGCATCCGTTGCGCACCCGCAGTCGAATGGGCAAGCTGAAAGGGCGAATGGTTTGATCCTTCAAGGACTGAAACACCGACTGATGTGCAACCTCAAGCATGCTACTGGAGCTTGGGTGACTGAGTTGCCATCCGTCCTATGGGGGCTGAGAACAACGCCGAATCGGTCAACTGACCGAACCCCTTTCTTCTTGGTGTACGGCGCCGAGGTTGTGCTTCCGAGTGACTTGCTGCACAACGCTCCCCGAGTGGAACTCTTCTCAGAAGCTGAAACAGAATAGGCACGCCAAGACGCAGTTGATCTCCTAGAAGAGGAACGTGAGATGGCTCTGATCCGGTCGACCATCTATCAACAAGATCTGCGTTGATTCCATGCCTGTAATGTCAGAGGTCGAGCGTTCCAGGAAGGAGACCTTGTGCTCCTAGTGGATCAGAAACGGCCTCACAAGCTCACTTTGGCCTGGGAAGGTCCCTTCATCATCACCAAGGTGTTTCACAATGGAGCGTACCACATCTATAACGTAGCCAAGAAGGTGGACGAGCCATGCGCGCGGAACGCAGAGCTGCTTGGCCATTTCTACACATAAATCACTCGGATCGACGAGTTGTAATAGAAGTACTTCAGTTTGCTTATCAAAGACAAGATTTTTGTAGTATCTTAATGATTGTTGTTTCCATAAACACATGTGTTCAAATCTCCCCAGTGGGTGGCTTAGCCGCGAACCTGATTCGCCTAAGTTAAAAACACTCCTAGTGGAGAGCAATCCTCCCACTCCGGGGCTTAGCCGCGAACCCGATTCGCCTAAGTTAAAAAACACTCCGAGTGGAGAGTGATCCTCCCACTCGAGGGCTTATCCATGAACCTAATTTGCCTAAGTTAAAAACACTCTGAGTGGAGAGCGATCCTCCCACTCTGGGGCTTAGCCGTGAACCCGATTCGCCTAAGTTAAAAACACTCTGAGTGGAGAGCGATCCTCCCACTCGGGGGCTTAGCTGCGACCCGTACTCGCCTAAGTTAAAAACACTCTGAGTGGAGAGCAATCC